>NC_079544.1:28486519-28786519 GCF_015846415.1 Triplophysa dalaica
TGCAAGTTCACCACTTGGTCCCGGAAGGGAGTCGTGGGAACTTTGGGCATGTATCCAGGCCTGGGTCTCAGGATAACGTGAGAGTTGCCAGGGCTCGAATACAAGGCAGTCGGGTACACGGTGAATGCTTGAAGGTCCCCTGCCCTCTTGAAGGACGCGAGCGCCATCAGGAGGCCCGTCTCACTGGAAATGTGAGGAAGATCGGATCCTCCGAGGGGCTCTAAGGGGGCACGGAGAGGCCCGCCAGGACCACATTAAGGTCCCAAGACGGTATGAAGCGGTGAAAAGGCGGATTCCGCCTTCTCGCGGCCCTTAGGAACCTGTTGACCAGGTCGTGCTGCCCTAGAGACTTTCCATCCATTGAGTCGTGATGAGAGGCAATTGCGGCTACATAAACTTTCAGTGTGGAAGGGGAGATGTTAGGCTCCAGTTTCTTTTGTAGGAAGGACAACACGATCCCGATCGAGCACCTCCGTGGGTCTTCTCGTTGAGAGAGACACCAGGATGAGAAGAGGCACCATTTATAGGCGTATAACCGCCTAGTAGATGGGGCCCTAGCCTGGGTGATGGTCTCTGCCACAGAGGGGGAAGCCTACTCAGGATCTCCTCGTCCTGTCTAGAGACCAGACATGGAGGTTCCAAAGATCTGGTCTGGGATGCCAGAACGTGCCCTTCTCCTGAGAAATCAGGTCCTCTGTCAGGGGAATTGGCCAGGGGGGAGTCGTTGTCCAGAGCATTAGCTCTGAGAACCGAGTGCGGTTGGGCCCATACGGCGCAACCAATAACACTTGGTGCTCCTCTTCCCTGACCCTGCACAGTGTCTGTGAAATGAGGCTCACTAGGGGGAAGGCGTACTTCCGCTTGTCCCGCGGCCAGCTGTGCGCAAGGGCATCCGTGCCGAGGGGGGCCTCGGACAGGGAGTACCAAAGCGGGCAATGGGTGGTGTCACGGGAGGCGAACAGGTGTACCTGGGCCTGCCCGAACAGCATCCAAATGAGCTGGACTGCTCGGGGGTGGAGTCGCAAGAGAAAGAGTGTCGGCTGTCTGGTTCAGGTTGCCTGGGATTTGTGTGGTCCGCATGGAGCGGATCACCTGTTGACTCCACAGAAGGAGGCGTCGGGCAAATCGTGTTAGCTGTCATGTGCGTACACTACCCTGACGTTTGATGTACGCCCCGGCTGTAGTGCTGTCCAGGCGGACCAGGACCTTGCAGTGCAAGTAGCAAAGCCCACAACTCTAGGCAATTGATATGCCAGCGCAGGCGGGAGTCCAACGCCCGCTACTGCGTGCCCGTTGCAAACTGCACCCCACCCCTGCAGGGAGGCATCCGTCATCACCACGACATGCCCCGTAACCTGTCCAAGAGGGACCCCAGTCCGGAGAAAGGTCATGGAAGACCAGGGGGTTAGGGTGTGCCAGCAGAGGGCATTATTACCATGCGCCTGCTGCCAGTGCACCACGCTCTCCTCGGAACTCGACTCTGTAGCCAGTGTTGGAGTGGTCTCATTTGCATCAACTCGAGGGGTATTACCCCCGCCGAGGATGCCATGTGCCCCAGGAGCCTCTGAAACTATTTCACGGGGACCGCTGACTGCCTGAAGTGTTCCTGGCAGTTCACCACTGAAATGGGGACAGAGTTGAGTTCCATGCCGAAAAAGAGAATGCTCTGTGCCGGGGAGAGCTTGCTCCTTTCTCTGTTGACCTGTAGTTCCAATTGATCTAGGTGCTGGAGCACAAGATCCCTTTGTGTAAACAACAGATCTCGCGAATGTGCCAAGATAAGCAAGTCGTCGAGATAGTTCAGTACCCGCACACTTTTTCCCCGAGGGGAGAAAGGGCTGCTTCCACCATCTTCGTGAAGACCCATGGGAACAGGCACAGACTGAAAGGGAGCTACCTGATGCAACTATCGTGTCCGTCCCCCTCCTCGATGAGGGTGCCGCACACAAGAGAACAGAGGACGTGCCGCGTTGGAGAATGCTCAGTCCTTAAAACGACTTTTTGGAAATTTCTCTGAACACCTCTGGAACCGCCGAGACGCCCAGGGGGAAGTTGCTGCAGTATAGGGACGATCCGCTGCCTCATGTCGTAGATCCGGCAATTTTGCTTGAAGATTTTAAGTAGTTTGTAATCATGAGCAATGGCTCTGAAGAACAAAAGGTAAATGAATGCTGCATGCCGTCTTCGTTTTATGCCGGATATCCGGGGGGCGGAGACCGGCATGCAAATTTCATTAGTCAAATTTCATTGGCCTCTTCTATAGTAGTCAGAGTTGATAGGTTCTCAGGGGCGAACCCCATCTGTCAGCTCGACACAACTTTGAGAGACCGACAGAAAGGGAACTAGCAAGGAAATATTGATATTTAAAGTTTGAGTAGGTGAGCCG
This sequence comes from Triplophysa dalaica, assembly GCF_015846415.1. Taxonomy (NCBI): domain Eukaryota; kingdom Metazoa; phylum Chordata; class Actinopteri; order Cypriniformes; family Nemacheilidae; genus Triplophysa; species Triplophysa dalaica. Next base: position 28,488,906 of record NC_079544.1, read on the forward strand.
AAGTGTCTGATTGTTTGATTATCTAATTTTCTTATTAGCAAGTTGTTGAAGCATTTTTCTGGCACATTTGCATTCATTATCGAACCAAACCTTCTCTTAAAATTCTTTGTTTACGTATTTTATGATTGTTTTATTGTTTCATGTAAGATATAGTAGCCAATGTTTGCAAAGTATGATTAAGATGTAGCTGAGTTTATACCATTGGTATCTGGGCTAAATTCTCTGGACATAAATTCATCCAGCAGTTTTAATATTGCAGGACTGCCCATGTTGTCCAGGAAATGTTCAACATTAGATTGATTTAAAAATGAATTTGGATTTTAAAGGGAAAAGTTTTTCCTGTTTGTGTGATGTCCAGATGGTTTCATTGATGGGTGAAATGCAGAGGTCACATTTCGGTTATAGGTCACCATAACTGACAAATAGGTCACTTTCATTTAATTAAATCTCCAATGGTAATACAATATTTAAGTTCAAGTTTCTTTTCAATGGTTCAGTCTTTAGCTCCTCTGATTTTCATTCTGTGTCAAACTACATAGAAGTCCCGATTTAAAACAGCTCAACAGTCTCAGCTCAAGACAGGGTAAAACTTCTGCTAAAAAATGATAAAAATGTTGCTCTAGAACTTCTTTTTAAACTATCAGCTATCTTTATTAAAGGGGTCATTTGACACGGTTTGTTTTAGATGTATTACAATGTGTATACACGATTTAAGGTTAAAAAACGCTGCATTTTCCCACATACCATGCATGTTTGTATCTCCTCTTTTCTCCGCCTCTCTGAAACACGCTGATATTTTACAAAGCTCATGGCTCTGAAAAGCGAGGTATGCTATGATTGGCCAGTTAACCAGTGCGTAGTGATTGGTCGAATACTGCACGGAAATATCACGCCTCTCACCATATTCGGAACATCAGGGTTCAAAAACTACTAACGGTTGATAAAATGACATGGCTGCGCCGGCGACAGTATAATGAGATTTACAAGACCGCCCACATTACTTGCATTTTAGATTTGGGCGGTCTAAGTCAAATCGTGTTACGAACTGACGTAGATTTGCCGGGGCGTTTCAGGCAGGTCTGGGTGAGCATTCGCTTCTAGATAAAATACATCTTGCAATTTTACGTGTTTGATTCATGCATGGACAACTTATAACACACAAAAGACAAAGAACAACATGTCTTTATGGAGTAAATGTATTTTCCTAAAAATTTTTATATATCTGGAGCTCATCCAAAGTATGACTGTTCATCTCTCTCTCGGCCACACGGACAGCATCACAGAGGTGTTTGTCATGAGGACAATATTTGGTTATCAGGGTGTCCGCGGGTCCTTAAAAAGTCTTAAAAAGTCTTAAATTCCATAATGTGAAAATAAGGCCTTAAATAGCATTAAAATGTCTTAAATCCGCGTTTCAAAGGTCTTAAAAATCCAATCAGACCTACACCATAAAAAAATGTATTTTCGTTTTAAAATCATGTCATTATTAGGCTACGTCTATTTAAAAAAAAAAATAGGCGGAACCGCAACTAACGCATTAATTCGCGGGGTAATTTGCTAGGCGCGTGGACTGGATATAAGCAATATCTCGCTTTAACCATGGGGAAGTGTAAATATAATGAAAACTGGTTACATAACCCTAATTTTGCGCCGTGGTTAAGACCAGTTTGTGGCAATGCTTTCGAAGTCAGGTGTATATTCTGCAAGAAAGTTTTAAAACCCGGAACAATGGGGATCAAAGCTTTGGAAACGCACATGCAGTGCGAAAAACACAAAGCGGCTGCGGAAACCTGTCGGAGAACACCAGATATTTCTCAGTTTTGTTCCGTTGCGCCCTCCTCAGTACCACTGAGCACTGATCCATGCCTTACTCCGGCATCTGCATCAGCTTCAAGCACCGCGGTTTCTACACCAACAGACATCCGAACAACGTTTGGCGCCACCGCAACACTCAGAGCCGAGGTACTGTGGTCTCTGCATACTGTAACAAAGCACCAGTCCTATAACGCTAACGATGCTGTCGGGGACATTTTTCGAACTATGTTTAACCGATCTGTACAGTAAAAACCCAATGTTCAGGTTATTGTCATGCAGTGTACATTCCTCATGTTACTGCTGTGCAGTTTTTTTTTTGTTGGCTGTCAATTTTCTGCCTAACGATTAGTCAGTCTTTGCACTATGTTTTGCAATTTATTGTTCTTTCACGCTTTCAATATGTCAATAAACAATGTGTGTTAATGATCGTAATTGGTGGTATTGTTTGCTGTTTGCAAATTTGTTGGTATGTGTAATCAAGTAAGATGTTATGGGAAGGAGGCGGGAACCGGCGAACATTCAACAATTTAAAAAAAATAAACAAAACAATACAAAAATGAAGGTATAAGCCAGCAGCCCCTCGCGGACGACTGCTGACCACACAAAACAGAAACAGCGTCGTCGCTCCACCTTTTATGCTTCCGCTCCTCTGTGAGCTGAACTGGTCCCTCGACCTCAGTATAAAATTGGTCTTAAATTTCATTCTGCATGGTATTAAAAAGGTCTTAAAAAGTCTTAAATCTAACTCTCAGAAACCTGCAGATACCCTGGTTATGTGTACACACACGTGTGATTTACAGACATGATTCTTATTCTAAACTATATTATATCCCCGAACCCTCACACAGTTCATATAGGCCACCAAATAATACATTTCTAATGTAGTCTACTACACTCAAAGACACTGCAGATGAAGAAGCCTTTCATTTGTTTGTCAAGTTTAAAAATATATATATTGCCCGGCCGGGAGGCTGCTTCAGAATTCGAATTTTAAAGTTTTACATAATTAAAATTGCATAGGCCTATAGGAATTTATAGTCTGTTTAATATTTGACCCGTGTTTCTCTCTCCTTTATCTTACATGTGTGCTTTCCCTGTGCGTGCCTGTCTGTGTGTGTGTGTGTGTGTGTGTGTGTGCGTGCGCGTGTGTGCGTGTGTGTGTGTGTGTGTGTGTGTGTGTGTGTGTGTGTGTGTGCGTTGTGTGTGTGTGTGTGTGTGTGTGTGTGTGTGTGTGCGTGCGTGCGTGCGCATGTGCTTGTCTGTGTGTCCGTCTCATACCTGTCAAGTATCCCGTTTTGGCCGGGAAAGTCCCGTATTTTACCCTTCTTTCCCGCCGTCCTCCCGTATTAGTATTTTCCCGTAAATCTCCCGTATTTTAACCTGCGTTATTAAAAAATAATAACACCGGAGTAAAAATAAAAAAACATTTCCAATCTGAGCTCTGTCACTAGCCTCGCGATAACTGCCATCTGCAGTAGCCTACAGTACTGTAGGTGGCAGTTGTCGCGAGGTTAGTGTGTGAGGTCAGATGATGAGTGACAACGCGGGAAAAAAAAACAAAACGGAGACGGATAATGGACGTAACAACAGTGACGGAAGGCACTCCTGCCAAAAAAACAAAACCCTCGTTTAAATACCGCCACCAATGAGACAGCGAATTAAATTTTCTGAAGAGGAGCAGGGTGGGGGACAGTCACGCGTTTTGTAAGTTTTGTATTTAGCATGGTACGAAAGATTGTTACAGAGAATAGGATGACATTAGACAACAGAACTGTTTGCGCTCTACTCTCATGTGAAATGAACCACTCTGGCCCAGCCCACAAATACACTCCTTCCAAAACAGTCTTAAAGAATGCAAAGTCTGCAACAAATGTGTACAATAACTCACTAAAAGAGTAAAAAAAGTTATGTGAAATAAAAAGAAAAACTGTTAAGGAAAAGCAATATGAAATAAAAAGAATGTGGAATGAAAATAAACTGTAAAGACAAGCAATGTTAAATTAACAGAAAATATGCAAATAAGCCTTTAAATAAATGCTCTTCATATATACCCTTTTCTGTTTTCATTTGGGCTATAACACCTGTTTTAAAATGTAAGGGATACTGGAGTTTGGTTGGGGTGGTGGGCGCCGAAAAATTTCCCTTATTTTCAAATCCAAAACTTGACAGGTATGGTCCGTCTGTGTGTCCGTCTGTGTGTATGTGTCTTTGTCTATGTGTGTTAGTATGTATGCACATTGTGTTTGTGGAGTGTTTGTATGTGTGTATGTCTGTCTTCTGTGTTTTCACCTTTTACTTGTTTTTACAGCTGTATAACAATAATTGATTTGCTTATAGTCAAAATGTCTCATGTACAGCTGCTTTGTAACAATGAAAATTGTTGAGTTGAGTGAGTTGAGTATATACCTTTCTATTACTAAAACAGTACGTACTTTTTTTTAAACAGTTGAATTGCAGTCAATTAAATCAGTACATACTTTTGGGGCGCAGTATGTATACCGCAGCGCCATCTAGCGTCCAACGCCCGAACTTCTAAGGTGTTTTCAAACAGTTTGACGTGCCTTGTTTGTCACGTGATGCTTTGACGCATCAGAATCAGTGTTTTCATATTATTTATTATCATGCTGAACAAAGGGCAGACTTGACGTATTTGATTCTTAGTTTTTATTCAGAATTTGATTATAATTAGATTTAAAACTTTGGGCATGTGCGTATCCGGCTCGTGACGACTGACCGGAACTAACTTAGTCCGGACTTCCGTTGCTACTGTACTCTGTCAGCGATCTCTCCCATCAACTTAGCTTTAGCTTTAGCTTTACACGAAGATCGACCGAAGTTCTCGACCGAAGAAAATTTGGCGGTATACGGTTGACAAGAGCAAGTGCTGCTCTCTTGATTCTGTGTATTAAACGCTGTGTATTATGTTTGTGTCACGTCGAATGCTAACACATGCTAAAGTTGAAGCTAAACCGGTTGACGTGACCGTGTTACAGGATTTGACCCCATCAGTGGTCATTTAAATGTGCTCATCCATTAACAATCCACAGCGATGACTCCTCAGAAGAAGATGAAGAAGAGAAAGGAACTGAATGCTCTGATCGGATTGAGTGACAGCAGCAGAAAGAAAAACAAACAGACGTGCGGACACAGATTACTGCGAACCGAGCCGCCCGACACCGAATCTGAGTCCAGTTCAGAGGAGCAGGAATTCAACAGAACCGGCCTTCTGCCCTCGTGAGTCACTGACCGTGTGTGTGTCCGTCCTCATCATTCTGGCAGTGTGTGTTTGTGTATGACGACGATGTTGTGTGTGTGTCTGTGTATATTTACAGGGGTTCAGTGCAGTGTTGTTCGCTCTGTTACCCACTGTGTATCTTCATCGTTCTGGCGGCGTGTGTTATGGCATGTGCCGGTCTCATATGGATGCAGATTTCTCTCAAACAGGATCTGGACTTGATGAAAGAGAAGATCCGCATGAGTGAGTTCACGTCACACACACACACACACACACACATCCACACGTGTCATATTCTCCTTCATTTTGTTCTGTGGTTGCATTTATTTACAGTGGAAAGCAGTCAGCAACTTTCCTCCCATGAGATTGTGAAGCTGAGTGAAGATCTGAAGGAGAAAGAGAGAAAACTGTCTGATATGGAGAGCGGCGAGAGAAGTTTGACTAAACTCTGGTCTAATGTGACTGACATCAGTCAGAAGGTTTGTGTACTACTGCTCACATCCAGATGCACACAGACACAACACCTCCCAGCCGGCATTTCAACGTTGATTCACCGTTGAAACAACGTCAGGTACCATGGTTGAATCAACGGTGAATTACCTTTCGATTTTGCAAAACGGATCAACGTTGATATTGTGACGTCGTTTCACCGCGGAAGAAACAACGTTGATTCACCGTTGAAATCGCGACGTCGTTTCACTCTTGCCTTTCGGGTTATGGTCTTCTGTCGACGTTGAATCACCTTTCGATTTTGCAAATTGAATCAACGTTGATATTGTAACCCTGTTTCACCGGCGTACCTGTAATTTTGCTTAAACGTCAACACTGAGAGGTAAACTATGATTTTCGGTACACATAGTATTTTCAGCAACTAATAAAACTGGCTGTACATGATTTGCAATTGGACGGCATAAAAAAAAATTCTCTTTCTAACAATTAGATGTTCATTAATCTGCAGTGCAGGGATGAGATGCTTCATTTTCTAAAGAAAAAGTTTTGAACAATTACACCAAATGGAAAAATAATTTTCTTAGAATTTAAATATATATCTATATTCTACATTTACACTTGCACATAATTTATTGAAAAAAATTCTCATTCAACAACAAAGCACTTTCTTAAGGGTTTAATGATATCAGAATGCAGATGGAAAAAAGCTTTTAATTCTAATTTCATACACACTGCAAATATACACAATAGCCTATATATAAATAATAACAAACATATGTACTCATTTCGTAACATTCTAAAATCTCAACAATTACGTGAAAAAGAATCCAAGTAAAAGTAAGGAAAGTTTGTAGAACAAGAAGTCTTTAGTAGAACTTAACATTTTACTAGCAACAGTCATTAAAGAAGAAGGAAAAAAAGGTGTCTTCAAGGAAGAGTCTTCTTACGGCCACCACCACCCATTCTATTCTATTAAAAAAAAAAAAATTACATAAAATTGTTGTCCTACTGTTAGTTTAACTGCTTCTATTGTTCTCATTTGTAAGTATTAAAAAAAAATACTGTGAAAATTACTTTATGTAACCTGATTAGAGTTATTACTGATATGCTCTGTCAAAAAACTATAATAATAATTTAACCAACTAACTTTCAAAGCTGCTACATATAGGAACGACTTTCTACTTTGATAGAAATGTAGTGGAGTGAAAAGTACAATATTTGTCGTTCAGATTTAGTGAAGTTAAAGTCAAGTTTCCAGGAAAAAAAATAATACTCAAGTAAAGTACAGAAAAGTACGCTTCCAATCTCGCGATATTACCGTGAATGGACAGTAATGACGACGACAAACGGAAAATTTCGCTTATGTAACGTTACACTTTTTTCCTGAAATTTTGTATCTGTGTGCACACGTATAATGTCTTATCCCTTAAAATCGACGTAGCAATTTTCCAAGAACTGACATAATGCGTTTAACTCATGACCTTGCGTATATTTATGACTTACCTTTTTGATCCCGCGCCCTCTCAGACCACTTTCTATCGTGCTCTTCCCTTGGCCAGACCAGTCTCGCTTCAAATGACGTCCTCGATCAGAAAGACGGTCAGGATAACGGTCATATTTTCAAACATAAAATGGCGCGCACAGTTTCATTGGCCAGTTTCATGAATGACAGACAGATTAACCAATCATAATCAAAGCAAATAAGGTTAAATAACCAATAGGAATTGTTTCAGTGTGCTAAAGCAGCGCAATCTTTTATTGCTGTTGATAATATTTATACCACAAGGTTCATGATAAAAATGTAAATGGATAATAAAATAATAATAATAATGATCTTAATAATTTAAAAGGCAGAAAGTTTTTATTCTGTGCATACATTAATTGATTCAACATATGGATCTTGTAAAAAAAGTTGATTTATAAGTGTTTTTATTACCCTTTTTCAACCATTTAGCATTTCAATCAAAATTGAAACAACAGCTGTCATTATTTCAACCATATTTCAACGTTGAAGGTTGGTAATGTACCGGTTGGTTTTCAACCATTTAGCATTAAACGTTATAGCAACGTTGTTTCAACGTTGAAACAACAACTGTCATTATTTCAACCATATTTCAACGTTGAAGGTCGGTCATGTGCCGGCTTGGCTGATGAGATGTCTTTCGTGTTATGGATTTAAAGTGTCATGTGGATTTTTTTCTAGATGTTGAACATGAAACCCCGATAGTGTCTCTTCATTCTTGCGTTGTTGTTGTCGTCTGTGAAGCACTTGTTGTGTAGGTCATGTGTTGTGTGTCGCTGAATTGATGTTGATGTTTTTCTGGTGTAGCTGAGTGCGATTGATTCCGCTGTCAATCACCTAAAGACAAACATTAAATCAGCAGCAGATCTCATCGCTCTTCCAAGAGCCGTGGAGGAGCTCCAGAAGGTTTGTTTCCTTCAGACGCATCACACATGTCATCACATTGTTTCATGTCACCTCATTCCTCTCTCTCTCTCTCTCTCTGTAGAGTGTGGCTACTATTGGCAGCACCCTCACTAGTGTTCAACATGACGTCACACTAATGCAGTCTGCTGAGGAAGAGAGAAGAAGAGATCAACTCAAAGAGAAAACTGTAGAAAATGATTTCCTTTCATATTTTATTATGTGATGTTTAATCATGTGAAGGCGCTCATGATTCCTCTGTGGTCATTTAAGTGATTATGAAGCGTTAGTTCACTGAATCTTTGAGATCTGGGTGACATTGTCATTACTGTTTGTAGGTGCTTTGCACTTGAATCTTCCTATAGAATCACATAATTCCCAGTCTAGTAAAACTAGGAAGCGGAGTGAACGCAGCATTTCTTAAGTAAAACAGGAAAGACGAGTTGAGTGTGATTCATAAAATACTTCAGGAGTTATGTGGTCAGAAAATACGCACAGAATCGGCTCCTGATATGATATGGACAACTTATGAAGGCCAACATAACCTGCACAAGAACATTTTCAGTTTCCAGTGACCTGTAACGCTTCCGGCTGTATGTGTATATTTCAAGCGTTCCTTGAATTTCTTCTTTTAGGAAGAAGTGCGAACATCACACAGTTGGCAAGAAAACAACACTGGTTGTTTTGTCTTGAAACAGGTAACATAAGAGACTTGATGTAGAGAGTCACACGTGTGTTAGAATGAACAAGGTGCATTGATCGGCTGTCTGTGGATGTTGCAGGAGATACAGTTTGTTCAGGACGGCCTGCAGGAGTTAAACACCACTCAACTGCTCCACCAGTCCTGGTCCGGTGAACAGATTCAGAGTATTCACTTTGTGCTCTCCAACCTCACAAGATGGATGTCCACATTACAGCAGAGCTCCTCAACCGATGATGTAAGATCACAAAGAACTCTTAAAGGTCCAGTGAGGTGGGGTTGGGTGTGTTCAGAGGTGTATACAGATCTTACGTAATGAAGCGTCATGTGTTTTGTGGTGTTGTTTCTACAATAGCCCTAAAGAGGGCGTGTTTCCTAAATACTTGATCTACTTCAGCAAAGAACAGAAAATGCCACGACATTTAATTTCTTCATCACCCACTGTAGTGCTTTGAAAGGGACCATCACTAGATGCCACTAAAAAGCACCCCATGCACCTTTAAACAACAGACAGTCACTGACACTAACTGACTGTTCTTCACATCACGCAGAACCGTCCAGCAGCTGCTGACCATAAACTTCCGACCGGAGAAGAGAATTCTACAAACACTGGTGTGTACGTGGTACTCAAGACGCTCATGTTCACCTGAGGCTGACGTTTCATTAGGAATGACGCATTGTTAAATATCATTTCAGGTTCCTCGGCATCCCGTCATCCCAGATTTCTGTCTCGCAAACGTCATAAAAGAGGAAGGAGATCTACCCGGAAGACGGCGCTATTTCCTGGGATCAGCTCTGTGAAAGGTGTGCTGTCATTCCTAACCCTTACATTCAATACGGGTGGATTTATTCGGTCCAATGATCCTTCCTAGGATCTGTTTTATTCAATATAAACTGACCGTTGAACACCATAACGCTACGCAGGATCTCATCACTGATTCTGTTTATTTCTCTTTCATCCGTTCCTAAATCATAAAGCCTGTTTCATTCTCTACGACTCCACATATCAGAGATAGAATGAACTTTGGTTTATCTTCTGTGGTGTTCTCTAAGGGCTCTGTTCTTTGTGCACTAGGCTAGCATAGTGTAGCATGGCCATGCTAAAGCTTCAAAACTCGCCCTATGCTACTCGGTGTTTTTCACATTAGTATGGAAGTATTGTTGCATATGAACTCTTAAGCCCATTTGCGTCCGAAATTTTCATCCGTTAAAAAATAAATATGACTTCACGTTTTGTCTATCACATTTACACACTGCTTCTGATATTTTCATCCGTCGTAAAAATATTCGGACCAGGTCCGATTTTCTGCGATTTTCGAATCCGTCAAGCATTTTGAGTGTCATTTTTAACAAATCTCAACTCAACTTTATTTATATAGCGCTTTTTACAATTTTCAGTGTTACAAAGCAGCTGTACATGAGACACATTGACTTCAATAAAAACAACTAAAGGCATATACCTGTAAAAACAAGAAAAAGGTGAAAACAACAAAAGACAGACATACAAATGCTCCACACACACAATTTGCATACATACTTACACACATTGACATAGACGCACACACAGTAATAGCACACATAGGAGAGAGAACCACAGGTCAAATATTAAACAGACTATAAATTCTTATATGCAATATTAATTATGTCTACCTTCTAATTCTAAAGCAGCCCCCCCGGCCAGGCAAATAGTGCAAAACAATATGCAAACGGTGGCGAGGAACCCAAAACTCCAATCGAGAAAAAAACCCTCAGGAGAACCCAGGCCCAACCAGGGGATTCCAGTTCCCCTCTGGCAAAAGCTGCTGCCTCTGCACAAGCTCAACAGTGCTTGCACAACAAGGCTAAATAAAAAATAAATAAACTTACTAATAAGGTAAATTAAAGATTTAAGATTATCATTAACAATCTAATAGCATTTGAAGTGTTGTAGAAAAATCGTGTCAAGTTGCCGCGTCCTTTATTCGGCTCTATCATCTCAGCTCTTGTCAGGTCATCGCTTCCCATTCTCAGCAATTCAAAGACAATGTACAAAAGAGAGCCAAATACGAAAAAAATGCACAACTCCTTTACACCAGTTTGACACTGGATGTGTGAGCAGGGCGTATGTAGATCGTTTTCAATGCACGGCCATTGTCATTTCAGACTAGCTACGCTTACAGCACACACCACGCTACCTAGGTACCCCAGCACAACTCATTTGCATAACTCTATTGTAAGTACATTAATGAGCAAAGCCTCTTCCAGAACATCTTCAAAACACTTGATTCACTGATGTAGATTCTGTGTCTTGTATTGGTTTTTCTGTCTTGCACTAGTTGGACTGGAACGAGCACGAGAAAAGTTATAAATATCCATTGAACTTCTAAGCTTGTGCTTTGATACAAGTTAAGACAGAGCTGTAAGAGAAAGAGCCGAACAACCTTGTCCACTCCACAGGCTAGCGGCGCGATTCGACCTATTGTATATACATCTCCACTGGATGTGACACGTCAAACGCCGTCAGCACGCTCTAGCAGCGGATTCCACTCATGGCATCTTAAGGACTTTACAAATGTCCAAATCTAGATTGAGTGAAACAAGGAAACCAAACACAGAAGAATGATCACTGACATAATTCCAGATAGACTCTCTTCATCTTCCAGTCCAGGAGCATGTTTTCCATCATTTGTGTGATGTGCTCTGCTGTGTGCTCTTCAAAACGATAAGTCTTAACCTTCCGATCAGTAGAAATGTTGTGAAGAGTAAAGATCATAAATATGACGGGTGGTGTAAGGTTTTGTCTCTCTCTCTCTCTTATTTTTCTTTCTTCTTTTGCTCTTTTTCTGAAAGCTGATTTTACAGCACTTGGGAGAGGCACAAAACAACCATGATAGTTTTGATACCGGACATGATTTGAGTTTTTTTTTTATTTGAAGTGAAATGAGAGTGATTTGTGTTTCCCTGTGTGTGTCAGATCTGGAGCGAGTGCTCTGTCTGGAGGGTCATTGGTGTGGTGGGTTGACATATGAGGAGTTGAGGTTGGTGTTCGGTTCAGATGCTCCAGACTTGGCTCTTCTTCAGCCGTATGACGCAGATGGAGATGAGGTGTATACACTAGAGGAGCTTCACGAGGCTGTGTCGGCTTGAGCTGGACTGAGGTCAGTGATGTTTGACGGTTCCATTGATCACAGGGCACAAGTTCAGCGCTCCAGCTGATGTTTACACACACCGTACTTCATCTCCCAGACTCTCATGTTACGCACTGAAATATTGAAAGAGAAATGACTTCATGTCATCTTTTGTTTTTGTGACTGGAACCTTTATCGCAAAGTTGATCCCAGATAGATCTGTTGACAATGAGCAGCGCTCAAAACCAATGTCCATATGTAAATTCTAATGTATTTATAAGTCCTGGTTGCATTTGTTTTAATGCATTTTAATTGATGCTGATTGAAATTGTGTTCATGTATTGATGAGATAAATAAATCATGAGGACAGTAATGACAGGAACTGGGGGAAGTGTGAGTTTCACTGGTATATTGAGATGTTTTCTGCTGTATTTCTATCTGAAAAGAATTGGAGTTCTGTGAGATCTGACAGCAACATAAAGATGCTCATTATTAGCAATAACATCATAGCTTTTTGTAAATGTAACCACTTGATATTTATATGATCATGTAATGCAATGCACTTGGCTGTTTTATTTGGTTTGTCCAGAGTAGCTGACAGCAGTACTTTGAGGGCAGGTAGTGAAAAAATGAATGTGTATTTATTCTCTAATCTGTCTGTATATTCTGCACTTGACTGGAGCTCTTCACAGACGCTGCTGTCAGCTTTGTATATATTGTAGAAAGTGAATTTATATATGAATAATGACTTAAAGCAGTAGAAAGATCACTTGAAATGATGACATTGTAATAATGATTTCTTTCTTCAGTTTTGCAATGCACGGGTAATGTCATGAATAAATGCTGATTTATGTCTGTGTGTGTTTTATCTATATTACACTGCAAGCATTTGAGTCATTCTCACAAAACCATCCCAACACCATGGCAGTAATGGTTTTAAATATATAACATACAGCCAGGGATAAAACAACAGACCATTTTCAGTTTTTCTGAGTTTACTATTTATAGCCATGTGTTAAAGCGGCTGTTCTTTGTCTGTTTCTGAAGCATTTCTGATGTTTTTTGCGTGTTTAACAGTGGTGGTTCACCAAACTTGACACAAAGCAAACCTGTGGAAAAGAAATGTAAACCCAACAGCCGTGATGAGACAAAATAATACTTAAACTTGTCATATTAATCCAGAATCTTTGCCCAAAACGGAAGGTGTGGTATAAAATATAGGTTATGACTGCTGGGTATGAGCACATCTAAATCAACATTATTCTTTGCTTCTCTACAGTTTGCAATGCGAAATGACCAAAGAGGTCTCTTGCTGATCTTTGGTTGGCCAGTCAGTGGAATGGAGAGGTTCACATGTGGAAAAAGAGTTTTCAAGCTGTTTATCCATTTTATGTTCCATAAATTGAAGACGAAAAATCTTGCTGAGTTCTCGTATTTCTAGTTTTTTTAAACAAAAGACCAAAAGATACACAGACCATAGTGCATGTTCATACGTCAATCTCTGTCAGAGATTTAAAAAATCCTACTATGGTAAATACTCCCCTGTTTATTCTACTATGGCAAGGGATTCCTGTTGCTCAGTAGTAAGAGAATTGTGTAACAACTAGTGGTGGGCATAGATTTTTTTTTTTTAATCTAGGTTAATCTTGGAATTAATCTAGATTAAAATGGCTCATTTGAATTCTGCCGAAGGCATTAATATGTGTGCCACCCAAATAACGACTAAAAGTAAGTCTTTGAGAACGGGTGTCTCAAGCCAGGTGTCGCATTAGACCAGGGTAAGGGTTTACTTCTGCATTAGCTAAGGGATGATTTGCGTTTAGGTGGTACTTGAGACTGGAAGAGCTCCTACAGTACATTTACATTTAGTCATTTAGCAGACGCTTTTATCCAAAGCGACTTACAAAGAGTGAGGGAGCAACAAGCGATATGTCATACAGGAGCCATAATACATTAGATCTCAATACAAAGTTACTGGTTTCAACTAAAGCTAGACCACTACCTGTTGAGAGAAAGTGTTTTTTTAAACCAATTCCGCATTGCACAAGGTGCAAACAACCTTAGTCTTGTCGATATTTCCATTGGGAAGCTTCTTAAAAATGAATATTCCCTGAAGCAAACACGGCGGCTTCATAGCTGCATCCATGTTAGCACGTCACGTTTGATGCGGTAATTTCACAGTAACGTTATGTTGTGTTCAGACCAAACGCGAATGGCGTGTCAAGCGCGAGTGATTTATATGTTAATGCAAAGAGCCAATAGACCTACTTGCTGCGCGAATGAAGCCCTGGTTATGACATGATGAGGCGGCGCGAATCACGCGAGTTGAAAACTCTCGTTCTCGCCCGGTACAGTGCAATTCAGATAGATATACATCCGCGCTAAAATATAAAGGCGAAAGTCATCATAGCTTGTGTAGTATAGACCCAGCTCCCAACCCAACTTTGAGAATAGATTAACGGCGACATTTTTTTTATCGCGCGATAAGAGTCCCGAGTTAACGGCCCACCACTAGTAACAACGCAAGGTTGTGGGTTCGATCTCAGATACCTAAGTGTACAATGTGTAGGATAAAGCAATGTAAAGTCGCTTTGGATAACAGCGTCTGTCAAATGCGTAAATGATATGATATATTGTATTAACACTAATAACAGAGGCGTTAGTTTTGCCTTTTTATATTGGATCAGAGTTGGATAATAAAACAAGCAGATTGACCAGCAGACATTCCCAAGCAGGAGATCACAGGACGTTTCATAGAAGTGTTTTAGACAGAAGTATACGCACACACAATATCAGTGTATTACACAGAACAGCTGATGTTAAAGTCATGAAGCTGTTATTTGAGTGTTGGTTATCTTAGAATGTGTGTAGCTGAATTATTTTGACCAGCTGTGATGAAAGTGAAAGTAGTTTATCGAGTAGCTCAATCAAATGTTTACGATCTCTGATAACCAAACACTACTCCAGCGGCTCTTCCTCTTCTCTAAGGAAGATCTCGCCAATTTTTTAGGCGTATTCCTTTATGCGGCGGTTATTCAAAAACTCAGACTATTGAAAATGTTGAAAAAAAACTACAATAATTTTCTATTAAAGTTTACTTCATGAAAGTCTAGTTGGATCAATGATGAAAAAAAACTTGCTTCAGCATCATGGTTTCTCATTTTTAAAAAGAAAATTGGTTTTCATGGCAAAAAATAAAATTTGTTGGTCATCAACATCATAGAAAACATTACACTAACCTGTCAGTTGTCACTGTACATTATTGAAAACCGTCTTCAGGTTCATCACTATAAACACAATGACAGGAGCATGGGGTCTGATACTGATTCATGCGCTGCTTCTTAAACAAGTTCAAATTAATTATATTTAGTAACACACTGAAATATGATTCAATGTTTGGAGTGAGATGATAGCCTGACTGAACATGAAATGTTTGTATTGTGCTGTTTTTGGCAGTTTCATTTTCTACGGCACTACTCATCTGAAGAACTGTGGGATCAGGTTGATGCATTCAACATTGTATTAACCCCCCACCCACAACATCAAGATAATAATCTGAACACACACGTTTTCTGGGTCCAGTCCCGTATAGAAGTATAGAACCAATCTCAAGATCTATATGGATTCAGATTCACAAGTCTCATCAGAACCGTCAAAAACATCTCAACTCAACCGCTGTGAGCTGAAAGAAAAGCTGTCATCAAAATGCACTTGTCATTGAGTATCATGAGCCTTTATTTACAAATAGGGTCTACAGTCTGGCACCAGGGAACGCTCCAGTAACTGAACGTGGTTTGTCAGAAATGAAAGACAAATGAAACGTGAAGTGCTGTGAATGTACAAAACCAGAGGTGAGTGTAGAATGTTGTTATTTTAAAGTTCTAAATTACACAATCCACAAGACGATTAACTCAACAGTTGCGTTCAAGGGACACAAGAAAAATCACAGCACATCTGCTAACGTTGATCATGTCTGTAAGCGGTGTCAAGCGAGTGCTCCTTTGGCCCTCCAGTCTTGTGTCAACACGTGCATCAGTTCTTCTTCATCTTCCTCATCGCTGCCAGATGAATGCGTTTGCTTTCTCTGATCTTTCCTTTTCTTCACCAGGGCCTCCTTTACAACCTCTTGTTTAGCCCGTAAAAGCTCCACTCGTCGATAACATTGGATCTGCTCATCGATCTCGTCAATCTGTCGCTCCAAGCGTCCCTCCTCATCATCTTCAGCAACGATAGCGTCCGAGGCGCTGTTCACCTGTCGCATCTCTTTCTGAAACTCCTCCCACTCTTTATCCATTTGATCTTTTGGTGTGTCCACGTTACGAACTTTGGCATCTCTCACAGGATCATCGAAGAAACCCTCTGGTAGAGCTTCGGTGGTTTTGTCTTTCCTCTCCTGGGCAGTTTCTTCATCATCAGAGGCTTTGGATACAGAGCCGGAGTGACCAGGACCTGTGGCTGGGACGCAACCGCCACTGCTGTCGAAGAAATCTGCAGGAAGATTAGCAGCTGCGTCTTTAGCTGGATTCGTACTGCTTGTGCCCATATCGCTGTCATCATAGTTTCCTGCCAGGAGCCCCAGACCCGCAGACTGATGTGAGGACACCTGAAGTCCAGATGCAGCACCTGTGCACACCACATGACACAACAAACGCAGTGTTTTACAACTTCACACCCATCATAACATCTAAACAAATTTTAAACAATGTGACTCGTCCTGTTTCAGTCGGAGATGGGTTTCAGAACAGCTGACGTGAGTTAGTTTCATCCCAGTAGGCTGACTCTGTGGAAGTGAGCCATTGGGTTTCCAAGCTGATCTGATATGTGTTTAAATGGCTCCTTTGAAAGTCTAAATCGAACACTTCCGCGTATATCTGTGTTAGCGCTGCAATGATCATTTCACGCACTTCCGGGTTTGGTTGCCCAAGCGCTGGGTAAGGAGCCATTCAAAGACATATCCGATGAGTCTGGAAACACAATGATCAATAAGAGGTCTTACATAATCTGTTCAACAGCGCTCAAAATGATGGCGGGAAATGCTAGTTTCGTGACTTTTAGTACCGACTGGTTCCAAAGTTTGATATCGTGACAACAGTAATACCGAACATTCAGTTTTTTCTATTTTCGGTTGCCAAACATTCCCTTGTTTCGCGGGATTTAACCGAACATTAATGACAGTGAAAAATGAAATACATCTTTAATTTGAAGAAAAGCATGACAAATATTGTTTTGTATCAAGTATGAAGAACTGGAAATACACAGGTCACATATAAGATTCTGTGGACGTTAGTAAATGAAGACGATGTGTCAAAAAGTGATCCCCCCATGTGACCCACTTAAAAAAACTGAAGTTCACTGGCCATGCATCTGCGGCAGATGTGTGTTCTCTGTGCACTTCACGTTGTGTGACCGATCATCAACTTCTCACCTGCAGCGTTCTGATGTTTGCCTTGTTTAGCGGGTGCTGTCGCGAGCTCTGCTTTGGCTTTCCTCTTTAAGGCTGCTGCTGATGATGATGTTTGTGCGGTTTGATCTCTGCTCTTGACTTCAGCAGCTTTATCTCGGTGTTGTTTTCCCAGTACGTGTGTCTGCCAGAGCAGCGCGGATTTGATGGGCGCGTTACACAGCGCGCAGCTCAACTGACTCGCACTGTTGTACTTCGCGTACGGCGAATCAACGCGCTTCTGACGCTCTGCTGAGATCGTCTTCGCTCGCATTAACCGCCGCAATTCCTCCTGGTTAACTACCTTTTTCCCTTTCTTTACCGACGCCATTTTGCAGACTTGACGCGGAAGAGTGACGTCATCAGGAGTCGTCGAGAGGCATGGAAATAACGTCAATTTAAACGTTGGTCTAAAAAACGCAAAAAATGGGCTAAAGCTAAGCCAAATGTAGAACCTTTTCTAATAGAAATTAAATAATATGGTCAAACTTAAAGCAATATAAAAAAAGACTTACAAAGCCCTGTCATTTTAATGTATGTACGTAATTGTTTTTTACGCCGACATAGATTGTAATTTCATTTTTCAAATGTATTCATGTCATTTTTATTTTTGTTGTTATGAATTGTATATGTTTGTTCTCTTTTGTGCTTTAATTAATAAAAATAATAAAAAACGTCAACTTCTGTCAAAGTTTTTAATAAATCAAACAAATGTAAAACAGAGCATATTTTCTTTAATTGGAAGTAGGCCTACTGTAGTGCCTTCTGGGGGAAAAGTCATTTACGGTTAAAAGATAAAGGTAAAGGGTGGTTGAAGCGAGTCTTTTATAGATATTAAGTATGGAAACTATGAAGAGGATGGTCAAAAATGGTTATTGATTAACAATTTACTTCTGCTAGCAAAAATATTATTTACAAAAGTAGGTTTTTTAAATCAACCCCCCCCCCACCCCATTTGTAGTATTAAAATAAATATTTAAGACAAGAGTCCTATGAGATCTATTTGATGTATATAATCTATTCTGATATTTCCCCCAATGTATGATCTTTAATTAATAATGTGGTGTTTATTTAAGGTGTATATTTTTGGTTATTTTCTGTTTATTTCTTTATTTTATATATATATATATTTGTGTTATGTTTTTTTCTTATTTTTCTTCTGTGTGTATGCCCCATTCCAATTTTAAATTGTTGAATATACATTGCATGCCATTTTGTTGTGTTGATTTGGAATATTTTGTTATATGTCAATAAAAAGGTGAACAGGAGTCATACATTACAAAAAACTCTAACAAATGTAAATTTTGTGGGAATGGCATAGAAACCACTGGGCACATTTTTATGGAATGTAACCTACTGCAAATTATTCTGTAAGCAGCTGCTTAAAACAATGTCTTATGTTAATATTCAAGTAATCACCTTTGGCTATAAATAAACTAGGTTTGGTGTTCTTAAGAAATATTACATTACCTTCTTAATGACCTTTTCGGACTTGCCAAATTCTTTATTCATAAATCTGGGTTTTTGAAAACCCCTCCTTCCTTTCCTCGGTATATAAATGATCTTAAAGCCTTGACGTTACTTGAGAGATTACAAAGTGATATGGCTGTTACATTAGTTTATTTTACAGTGAGATAAGTCCCTTGTTACCATCTCAATCTGTGTTGGTACCTGTATTATTTGTTTAATAATAATTTATCTTTGTTTGATACATTTATGTATTTTTTAAATGTTATATATAATTTTGAAGAAAAGTTAGCACATTACTGTAAAGTTGATATATGTTCTGTCCGTCCTGTTATAGTGTTTTTGGCCCGGTTACACAGACTCGGCTCTGTTTGAACTGAATTACAGTCCGAGTAAAATGACATTAAAATATATGTTCTGAGTTTGTCACACAACAGAAAAGTATTTTACTAAACACTCTGTCAAATTTGAATCGAGAGAAAAAAACATTTAAGGGCCGGATTATCCAGTGGCCATTATGGGCACAGGCCCAGGGGCAGCTGTGCACTCGGAGCTCAGGCGAGGGGATGTTAATTTCACATAACAGCGTTTACGACATATTCCTTTTGCTGTGCGCTTCTGTGGCCCGCGAACATGGAGGTCCGCACACAGAACAGAGTTTCTAAATGAGTAAATCTATCTTTTGATTTAGTCACTTTTACGAGCCCTCTAGCGCTTTTGTTTTTGTTATGAAGCACATAGCGACAAATCTTCTTGGATAAACCTTAGATCTCATTCTGTGGGAAAATTTGGCCACTGAGGTCTCTCTTTCCCGGCGCAGGGATCCCTTCTCTCGGCGTAGTTCTTTAAAGTGAGCGGCAGAAAAAGTGAGTGAGAGGCTGCGTCCTGTTACAACCCCAAAAAATCTAGGGGTATAAGGGGGTAACTTACTCTGCCCTGTGTCCCAGCACAAACGACAACAAGGACTTCTGTTCATAAATTTATTGTTGATCAGACAAAATTAATATAAATATACATACAGGGACGTCGCAGCACCAAATGGCATAGGCCTACTGTGACAGTATGTACTGAATTTGAATAAGTATCTACCTATCGGTGGTTAAAACAGTACGTTCTGTATAGAAAGCGTGGGAATAGTTTGAATACTCATGGGACATCTGGATCCAGCATGTTTTATGGTCATTTGATCCGTATGCTCTTTGACCTATGACGTTTTAACAACAACCTACATGTGAGCATTGAGAAAAACATAAATCATTATTAGAAACGGACGTCCGCCTTTAAGTTTACTGCTATATTTATTTGTGAGGGTTAGAGCCTGTAGGGCTAGAAACATATTGTATTTGTTAGGCCATAAAACTGATCTTGCAGCCCAAACCGTAAGGCGTAACGTATATCTCCGATTTTATTTCCGTCATGATAGATTTTTCACAAATAATCATTGGAAAAAAGTTGAAATTTCGATCCGCGGTCGCAAGGCAGCGCAAAAACGTGCGGACCGGAAGTAGCCTTTTTACAAAAATGGCCATAAGTCTTGAACGTTTAGAGATATCTTGATGGGTCTTGGACTATATGTGTATAACCTCCGTCATGCACCATGAATATATAAAAGGACATTGGTGTATCTCAAAAAACATGCCCACCATCGGCCAATAAAATTTTAGCACTTATTACACTGGGTTAACGGAGGCCGATCAAAACGACACTCAGTGAGCTTATTTGTTTCATGGTCATGAAGGTCTGTAAGAAATGTGAACTCATTCGGCCAACGGGGGGCAAAATAACGCTTTTGGTGTGCATAAACAGTTGAGTATCACGTGACATTTGACTTATACCCAAACTATTTGTATCATGTGATAGTTCTCTTCATTCTGAGCAACTTTGCCTCTGGAACCACTTCAGTCGATTAAATGGTTTGCCAGTTATCGCTGATGATGTCAAAAACGTACTTTCGCGAACTTGTTTTAGCTATTTAGACCAATCGGAACCAAACCAACGTTGATGAAATCTGGGGAGTGTGAATATAAATAACTATCGAAAAAAAGTTTAAACTTGCTTTCAGGGGCGCTTAGGGGCTCAAAAATAATTACATTTAAATGTCCATAAATCCAGAACGGCTCAACATATCGTCATGGGGCTCAGAGCAGTTGTGCAGACCATCACTCCAAGGTCACCTACAAACGACCTTGGCGTTTGGACACTAGGTGGCGCTATAAAAATGAAAATGGCAAAATTGACACCTCTTTTGTTTGACTAAACAATCGTGTATCACGTGACATTTGACTCATACACAAACTATTGATTGATATCAAACGTTAGGTCTCCTCATTCATAACAACTTTGCCTCTTGAACCATTGATGTCGATCGAACGGTTCGTGAGTTATCAATGATGATCTCAAAACTTATTTTTGGAAACTACTACTAGGTATTTCAAGTAATTTCAAAATTTCCACCACAGTATAATTCTCTGGACTTTCTAGATCAATAATTATCAGAAACATGTTGAACTTTGCAGAAACATTTCTTGGTAATAAGTGATATTTCAGTCTCTTTCAAATCTCTTGTATGTTTGTGTGTGTGTGTGTGTATGTCTGTTTTCTGTGCTCAGTTTTTTTTGACTTAGTGTGTCGTGTGCCTGTGATTCGTGCATGTGCGCTCTGTGACTGTAAGCTTGTGTGTGTGTGTGTGTGTGTGTGTGTGTGTGTGTGTTGTGTGTGTCCCTCTGCATTATGTGAGTGTTTGTGTGCTGTATACATTTGTGTGTCATGTGTGAATGAGAGTGTGCATGTATGTGTGTCTGTGTTTTATACTATACTCTCACAGGACCACAGTGTTAAACGTGTTAAACATTAAACGTTGCTCCATATTTACAGATGCCTGGCTGGTTGAAAGATGCTGTATTGCTAAACATAACAATCACCTTTATAAGGTGCACCAGTTCAATTAAATGTTAACCCGAATTTCTACTCAGCCATTCCCGATGCTGTAACACAATACATTTAGGCATTTAGACATGGTAAACAGGTCAACGTCTAGCTAGACGGATATCTCTGCACTAGAATGTTGTTTCAGATGTACCTTAGAGGCCTTAGACTGCTCGAACCCGATGATTGCTGCTTGCAGCTATATTTTACTTTTGTAATTTGATCGTTGCTCAGCTCCTGTGGCATCATGGGATAGAGGAGTGTCCATCTGATCCACACTCACGACTTCTGCGCAAGTAGTAGAACACCTAGGTATTTCTCACCTACTGTTTTTGACATACTGAGGTTTCGGACATACTACGCATGACTCATACTCATGTTCACCTACTATCAGGGCTGGACTGAGAAGGGAAATTGGCCCTTGCAATTTTTGGCCCTCACAGCCCTCCAATATTATTGTCGACGGAGGAGGGGGAGGTGCTAATGTATTTTGTCGAACGTGGGCGGGGGCGAATGGTACATGTTGTGCTGGGGAGGATTACGCATGGTACCATTGCTCGGTTGCATAAAGCACCTTAAGTTTTTCCCTTAAGTGTGCCCTTAAATATACCTTATTTTTAAGGTATTTTTAAGGCGTAATCCTCCCCAGCACAACATGTACCATTCGCCCCCGCCAACGTTCGACAAAATACATTAGCACCCCCCCCTCCTCCGTCGACAATAATATTGGAGGGCTGTGAGGGCCAAAAATTGCAAGGGCCAATTTCCCTTCTCAGTCCAGCCCTGATAAAAAGTTTAAGTAATACTTAAGGTATATTTAAGGGCACACTTAAGGGAAAATTACATTAAGGTGCTTTATGCAACGGGGCCCATGTCTTTTGCATTCTCCGTGCGTGCATTCGGCCAAAGCGTCCGTTCCGGTCGAATATGTCAGCGGCCCACTGGGAATATGAACGGTAACCCAGATGGCCAGTCCGCCCTCGAAGTAGGCGATTTCGTACACAGCCAGTGAAAAGGAATTTAAAGGAGAAATTAGTGGGCGCGTCTTGCATTTTTCACTGCGAATTGATTGGATGTTTAAAAACAGCTGTTGCATTGATTTTAAAATGAAGCTGGCAGCAGACTGACAGTTGAAGGGGAGGAGTTAACGGATCCTCCGGACCAGAGCGATTCAAAGAGAGAGTTGCGTCAACTTCGATGACTCCAATGGAACTGTTCATGGAGGCTCTCAATAGTTCCTGGAACTAACTAGTAACGCATGGAGCTGCGTCTAAACAGACCAACTGAGGTGAACTTCTAAGCCATATAAACGTGAAGCCATTTAATGAATGAAAAATGAAAGAAAGAAAGCATTTAAAGAGAAAACACAACTTCCTGGATCTATCTGAAGGCATCCTTTGGCAGAACTTTCTCTCTCAATGGCTCTGTTCCGGCCCAACCGGCTAATATACGCCTTTTCAGATGGATAGTCATTTCAGGGCGGAAGTGCATTTTCAGATTTTAACTGAAGATTATGAGGGTACATGAATTTTAAAAAGGAAATGAGCAACATTTATAAGCTATTTACTATAAAAGTTGCAATATTTCATGAAAAAATAAGAATTGCCATTTTTAATTTCACTGGGACTATAAAAGCATATTTAAAGCGCTTGAAGGCAGTTGCTTTAAAACGCTTTCATTCACTGTGAATGAAACTGTGACTTCTTTTGCCAATGTTTAGAGCAACAATATTATAGTTATTAATATGACATAAAGTCAATCAATGTAATGTTAGAATTCCGTTTGGTAATTGAGTTTCAGTTATATTCAACGCGTTTAGACAATATTGATAGTACTTCTCAGATTTATGCTGAAGTGGTGAAAATCTAAATGACAGTGGGAATGTTTTTAACAGCTAAATAAAGCGCTTTGAAGGAAAAACATCTGTATATGTCCGAACAAAAAGGATGTGGTCGTGCTCGACGTGATATTTCAGTCTCCGCCTACTTAACCGGAGGTGTCCGTGTGAGTTCTACTACGGCGAAGGCGTTCCTCATGAATACGTATTACGTCGCCCCTTCTCGCTATCTGATTGGTGAAACGGCACGAGGTTTGTACGTGGGCGCAGGTCAGATGGCCAATCAGCGAGCCCTATAGAGTTAAAGTCGCAGCTCATGAATGTTAAGGAGATGTCGTGACTGGTTTACCATAATGAAGCAGAGCGGATAAATCCCCGCTAGAGCGCGTCAATCATCGACTGAGAAGAAGCGATTCATGGTGTTTTGGACAGAAAGACACATAGACGTGTATGTCAGTGCTCGGCTTTATTCAGCACTCATAAGACATTTATAACGGGATCTGAGGCTGTCATCGCGGTAAGTCTTCAGGAATTGTGTGTGTGTGTGTGTGTTTATAGAGGCCGCGGGCCAGGACGATGGCGTACAAGCAATACATCATCCCCAGCTCTCACAAACAAGCGTGTCTTGATCTGTGACATCGTGAATGCATCTTTAAAAGCACACAGACGAGCTTGAATGCGATCATTGGTGCGCGAGTGATGCGCACGAGCTGTTGTCCTTGAGCGTCACCGCTGCAGTGTTTGTGTCCTCAGCATCAGCACCCATCGTCATCATGGGTAACAGAGGCATGGAGGATCTCATCCCGCTGGTGAACCGGCTGCAGGACGCCTTCAGCTCCATCGGACAGAGCTGTAACCTCGACCTGCCGCAGATCGCCGTGGTGGGAGGACAGAGCGCCGGCAAGAGCTCCGTGCTCGAGAACTTCGTGGGCAAGTGAGTCGACATCCTGCTGTCCATCCGTTCAGTTATCCATTACATCAGATGATATCAAATATGAAAAAAGCACAGTTGTAAGATATTTACAATGAGCTTAATTCCATCCGTCCATCCATGCAGTCGTCCACCCTTCACAATGTGATGAACAGTAAACATATGAATGGACAGATTGACTGATTGATTTGTTAATCATTTTACACACATTATGTCTTTTAAAAAGTGAGCATCTCTCACCTATAACTGTTGAATATTGGCCGTAATATAATAATAATAGCAACAACATATTGAGACATACAGATTAAATTGAAAGAAATATTTAGCCCAATATTCAGTCAGAATTTAAATATCACTTGACAGCGAAAGGGATGGTTAAGCCAAAACTACATTGACTTCTTCTGTGTTCCGCTGAAGAAAGAGTCACACACAGGTTTTGAAGGACACAATGGGGGATAAATGATGACAGAATTAAGATGTTTGGCCGAATTCTCCCTTTAAATTCCTGTAGCTCAGTGGTAAGAGCATTGCGTTTATAACGTAAGGTTGTGGGTTCGATCCCAGGGGATTGCAAATACCTATGTATAATGTATAGGATAAAGCAATGTAAGTCGCTTTGGATAAAAGCGTCTGCCAAATGCATAAATGTAAATAACCTGAAAGGCCACCGGACATAACATAGGCAAATATACAATATGTCAATGCATCATTGTGTACATCACGGTGTCAATGATAACAAATGTGTGACGTTGCTCAAATAATATTCTGAGACAATATCCTCTTCACAATCACACCAACGTGAAGCTGAGGATCTTCAATCACACTGAAGAGCCTCATTTCTGGCTGAACATGATCCTGCTTATTAAACGGCTGCTTACCAAATAAGTAAAATATATTTATTTGAAATATTTAATTTGCGCAATTTCAACAAATGAAAAACCTTTCAGGAGGAAAGCCTGTTTACTTTTGGTTTACTTTTTACTCTACTTTACTTTTTGGCAAGACACAAAAATGTAAACCAGACACAATTTGATTTGATAATTTGTAAATATAATTTCACATTTGTGAGCCTGGACCACCAAACCAGTCATGAATTTGAGATAAACATTATATCTCAGATATTATATAAGTAGATAGCAAACCTGAGTGAGTAATTCCCAAAGAGTGGGCAGCCGTTGGGTGAAAAGAAAATGGATCATTTTGACCCATACAATTGCTACAAATATACCCGTGCGACTTATTCTGATAAAGGGTTTGGTGGTCCAGGGTCACATATTTTATTAATAAGTTCTTTATTTATTTAAGGCTACAATTCGTAA
The DNA here is from genome assembly GCF_015846415.1 of Triplophysa dalaica. Lineage (NCBI taxonomy): Eukaryota > Metazoa > Chordata > Actinopteri > Cypriniformes > Nemacheilidae > Triplophysa > Triplophysa dalaica. The sequence continues at coordinate 28,514,557 of NC_079544.1, forward strand.
CTTTTTTGTTTATACTGTAAATAAACAGACGTTTTTTATGAAGTAAATACATAAACAGCTCAGTGTTCAGTAGGATTTTCTTACATTAACCCGAGTCACAACAGTTGCCTCAGTTTTAGCAGGAAATATGATTAATATTTCAAACGCTTTGTTTACATTTAATCAGAAAAAAAGCTGCAGACATAAGGTGGCTGTTACACAGGTGGCAATAAAGAGGCCGATCTGACGTACTGCCACTCTACCTGTCAAAATGACTCACAGTAGCTGATGGCTGTGCATTATACGTTTTGAGCGGTTTTAATTGAAAATAACAAGCCTTGCAATGTGGCCAATCACAATCAAGTATTCCAGAGCGCCGTGTAAAGAGCAGAGATATTGAATTGAAGGCAGGGTGTGATGAATAATCATCGGTGAGTGTTCTTTCAGGGATTTTCTGCCCCGTGGCTCTGGAATTGTCACCCGCCGACCTCTCGTTCTTCAGCTCATCACTTCCAACACAGGTGAAGTCATACACACACACACCTGTCTGTCTTTCCGTCTGTCAGTCTTCCCAGTTAACACAGTTACGTTCTTAGGATGAATTTGGACTGAACCATATTCGTTCCAGTGACCTAACTTTGTGATTTCCATATTCCTCATGACAACGTAACATTGGGCTTAGTTGGGATGTGGTGGTTATCTCATAAGACATACTTGGACGGGACCAGAGTCATTGAGATAGAGAGAGTCGTGGCTTCTTCGTTGACTCCAATGGAACAGTTTTTCCCAGTTTCAATAGTTCCCGGAAGTTACTAGTAACGCTTGGAGCTGCGACTTGACAGACCAACTGAGATAAACTTCTAACCCATTTAAAGACGAAAGCCATTTAATTAACAAAAAAATAAAAGAAATAAAGCATTTTAAGAGAAAACATCACTTTCTGGTACTATCTGAAGGCTCCATGAATCACCTGACGCTCTCTTAATGGCTCTGGAACGGACCATATCTGGGACATGATGAGTAATTCCCAACAACTAAAAGGGCACGTTGATAAAGGGAAACTTCACCCAAAAATCATTTCTTCACCTTACCGTTGTTCCAAATCTGTATAAATGTCTTTGTTCTGATTTAAACAGTGAAAGATATTTGGAAGAATGTGTATAACCAAACAGATTTTGCCGCCCATTGACTGCCATAGTAGGAAAAAATACAATGACAGTCAGAAGTGACAGTGAACTTTTCAGCCCACAATAGCAAGCAAAATAAACCAGTCTTACTAAATTTGCAAATCTTATTAACATCCTGCGTTCTATTATGGTCCACTTTTAATTTCTTTGTCGAGAGACTGAGGCAGCACGAAATTTGACGGAGGCGGCCGCCTCCACTGTTTCTATGTAGGAAAAACCTTGACCAAGTGACCAAGGGCTTATAGTGGACACTCGTGCAACTTAAGCAAATGACGCACATACAGGTCAACCAGACTGAGGGAACATTTCTTCAATCATGAAAAACGTTTGACTTGATTTGATCTTTAGCATGTCATTCAATCTTTAAAAAGAGTTTGACTCTCTTCATCACTTATGCAATTGGTATAGCGCTGGTTTCTTTGTCTACTTTCTATTGCACTTCACGTTATGCAAGCAGCTCAAGTTAGCGGATAAGTGAACATTGGCGTTTGAAAACATTTTGTGTGTGAGGAATGAGTATGCCTGCAGAAACGCTTCAAGTTTGTTGTGTTTGAGCGGCGATTGTGAAGGGAAAAAAGATGCTTTGTTAACCACTTGGAGACACAGACTTTATGTGTTAAACTAAATTAACGGTTGAAAACCTTTCTTTGAAAAACTTGATATTATAAAGAACATGAAGTCAGATTTTCAGATTGATACATGAATATGATTTACCGACTTACTGTGCTGTGTTTGTGTTTTCTGTGTGATGTTGAATGTATAGAGTGGGCAGAGTTTCTGCACTGCAAAGGGAAGAAGTTCACCGATTTTGATGAAGTCCGTCAAGAGATTGAAGCCGAGACGGACCGGGTCACTGGGGCAAATAAGGGCATTTCTCCCATTCCTATCAATCTGAGGGTGTCTTCCCCTCACGGTACTGATGCTAAACACACGTGGATTATTCCTTATTGTCTGATTATTTATAATGGTTTGGTAATGCTATCTAATTCATACAGTGTAAAGGATTATACTGCATAACCTGTCAGCTGTCACAGACATTCTAGCCTACTGCTGGTCTGAAAGATTCCAGCACATTTGTAGGTTGTTGTTCATCATGTTGTTGCTGGTTTGTTTTTGCGCAGTGCTAAATTTGACGCTCATTGACCTGCCGGGCATCACTAAAGTTCCGGTGGGAGATCAGCCGGCAGACATCGAGCAGCAGGTCCGTGATATGATCATGCAGTTCATATCTCGAGAGAGCTGTCTGATTCTGGCCGTCACCCCCGCTAACACTGACCTGGCCAACTCCGATGCTCTGAAACTGGCCAAAGACGTCGACCCCCAGGGTGAGTCGCATCAAACTTATTACACAATTTCCCTTCTTGAATCTGGACGGCCCGTCTAAACCTGTGGGGGGTTTTCATATGACTTACAGATAACAAACCCTACTCTCATATCACTTCAATTGTGCTTTATAAACCTCTACTTTCTTCAACAAAATATCTACTAAACCATTTGACATGATAATGTGTGTGAGAGTTGCTTCAAACCCACAGCCAGATGTTCTCATAACAATCACCAACAAGTCAATGACAACTTCAATCGGGTACAAGTCTAAAATAGGCTATAGTCCAAACATTCAATGAAATTAACAGAAAACAGGATTAAATATCCAAAGTGTCCATGTGCAGTTTATTGCATAAATTGTGGTGAGGTTGAATCAGTGCACAATCTGTGACATCCAAATGAAAACACATGTAATCCTAAAAGAGGCGCAGTGACTGCGCAACCCTGGCACATGGAGTACATATCTGAATCATTCAAAGATCCACAAATATTTTTACATCTGACTTGGGCAGATAAGTTTGTTATCTGACTGTTAAAAATATATTTGCCAATTTATTAGCATATGTCGACAATAAAGACCTCCTGACTACCCCTTCTCACCTTACCATACACTTTATTATTAAAGGTTGAGTTCATCCCAAAATCAAATTTGTGATATTTTTTGCTCACCCACATGATATTCAACATGTTTTAACGTCATAGACATCATGGTAATAATTGTTGTTAAGGTCCAGAAAAGTACTAAAGACATTGTTAAATTGGTCCATCCGCTCATAGTAGCTCAATTGTATTTTTTTGAAGCGACGACAATACTTTATGTGCGAAAAAACAAACCAAAATGTTTAATGTCATGTGGGTGAGTAAAAAAATCACACAAATTAGATTTTGGGATGAACTTACCCTTTAAACAGCTCAAAGTCATTTCATTTTGTTGAAAATACATGCCTGTATTAGTTACTATGTGATGTGAAAATGTAGACAAGCGAAAGGTGTATTCCAACCTGCATCACAATAGTGATAAAATCACTGGAAACGCATCTTATTCACTACACCGATGAAACTGTTGCTGAGTGAGCGTGGTTAAAATAAACATGCTTCTGACGCACATACAAAAAAATAGACAGTAGTCTGAAATCTTTTGATGATCTTTAATGAGCATCATTATGCACACTTTCTTTCCACTGTTTTGTCTGAATTGGAGGGTATGGGAACTGCCACTGGCAAATGTATTCTTTCTTCTTCAAGAGGCGCATGTTGGCATCAGTGCTCTGGAGGCATTGTGTAAGTTGCACTCTTCTTCATGTGCAGGTCAGAGGACCATCGGTGTGATCACTAAACTAGACCTGATGGATGAAGGTACAGACGCTCGAGAGGTTTTAGAGAACAAGCTGCTTCCTCTCCGTAGAGGTGAGAAATCATCTTTCTCTCCTGCTGCCTCATGTCTTGTTTGTTATATTTGATTGTTTCTCTCTGTATGATTTCACTGTGATTTATATTCTAAAAGCTGTTCTTCATCGATGGGATCTTGTTTAATATCATACATCCAAAACTAGTGACGAAGAACAATTGTAACACTAAACAATCACCAACAATGGACAATTGAAACATGGTGGTAAACACAGACTGATCAAGATGAAGGTGCAAGTAATAAGGAGAGGTACACAATACAAAATAGCGGACGAGGCTGTCTGTCATTCAGCTCCCGAGGTCGTGAATAAGGCCTAACTGCTAGCAGCAATTACGAGGTCAATCCCAATAACAGCCCAAAGGGAAATATTTTGGACATGTCAGATGAGCACATTTTGAAAAATCAAGTCTAAAAACAGAAAGGCAGTTAGAACAAAGGACATTGCTTATCACTTTTGACCACTATGTGGCGCTGTCTGCAACATGTTTTTATGCAGTGATTGTCACGAAGATACAGCCACATGATCAATTGACGAGCTCGACTTAGAATTAGTTGACACTGTATACGAGAACCATTCCATTAATCAAAATTTTTTTTAATGAATTTTTGTCAGTTCTCTCTCCAGATTTCTACGTGCAAATCTGACCAATTTTACAGGAGGAGTTTGAAAATGGACGTTTCCTATATAATACAATATGCCGGACAGGAAGTATGGTGTAATATGAAAACTCTGATTTAAAACAACTCGGCTTGAGCCAACAAATATTCTAATGTGAATTGAATACCATAATGTTGATTTCTTCTTACGTTATAAACATTTAAATACATTTCACTTTATCTCTTGACCACTAGGGGGCGGGTGCTTATAATTACAATTAGAACTTGACCTTAATGAACCATGCCAAGTTTCCTAACCGTTCATTATTATTACAATGGATAAATGAGGAACATTGGGTATGGTTCGACTCTCCATGCCTCAAGGAAGACAACTTTTATGATTTTACACCAAAGTTTACAAAAGTTATAAGCAAAAATACAGCCTTCAAAGAACGTAGCCCCTAAATTGGGACACAGCAATAGTTTCCAAGGGAATGTGAATCAGGTGCGGCAGTAATCATGGCATGAATGGGTGCAAAGGATTATGGGAAGTGTAGTCTGGGAGTTGAGCTCCAGCGAATGGGAGCGGGTGAAACTCAGAGACGGTGCTGATGCGGGGGGCCTGGCTGGCTGCGGTGGAGTTATTACAGATACATGCTATGATTGTTTTACACTGTACACTGATGAAACTACTGAAATAAATGATATGCTGGATTGTCAGAAACTGTCAATAAATTAAATTGATGTATATTATATATTGATGAATTTTAAATATTGTTAATTATTGACTTTTTACTAAAGCGGTTTATTTAAAGTAAAGTTCACCCAAACTTTAATTCTGTCATCATTGATTCACCCTCTTGTCATTTCAAACCTGTATGACTTTCTTTCTGTGCAGATCACAAAAGAAGATATTTTGAAGAATGTTGTTAACTGGACCCCATTCACTTGCATTGGTTTTGTGTTCATACAATAGAAGTGAATGTGGTACAGTACCGTTCCTTTACCAACGATCTTCAAAATATCTGATTTTGTATTCTGCAGAAGAAAGAAAGTCACAAAGGAATTTCATTTTTGGGTTAACTTCAAGTGCACCTTCTGCACTTTCTGCATCCCATTTTATAGCTTTGCAGTATTTCAAGCAGATTTACAGTGAACCTTTAAAAATATTTGAACTGAGACATTTGAACTGTGTGTGTGTGTTTTAGGTTATACTGGGGTTGTGAACCGAAGTCAGAAGGACATTGATGGGAAGAAGGACATCAAAGCCGCTCTGGCAGCCGAGAGGAAGTTCTTTCTCTCTCATCCATCCTACAGACACCTGGCTGACAGCATGGGCACCCCACACCTGCAGAGAGTCCTCAATCAGGTACTGTTACCACAAAGGCAGGGCTCCAGACTTACTTTATTTACTAGGAGCACTGTAGCCGCTGACGGAAAATTTGAGGAGCGCAAGTAAAACATTTCAAGGCACACCATAAATCAGCCTGCTGTTCAATTATTCAGAAGTTTCCCCAAAATAACTGTAGAACTGATATTGACAAATAAGTGACTAGATGACAGCAGATCTGGTTCTGCTTATTTAAAAAGAGGCGGGGTGTACAGAGAACCCTTGTTGCTGATTGATGTTAAATACAGAGAGCGTAATCTGAAGTCATTTGAACCAACAGACAGTTTACAGTCTTACACATTAAAGCAAAGTGAAAGGTCATGTGTTGTTACGTTCTTACGATGAACTTATTGTGTATTGAGGACACTTTTCCTCATGTTCACAACACATGTGAATATAATGTCAAATAAAACTTAACAAGAGCATTCGCCTGTCCTTGATTCCTACTGTGAATGGGTTTGAAATGATCCAGCGCTGTCTCAAGTTATCCACAGATAAATGACGTTTCCTGAACTTAGTTTCATTTAAACATCTCATATATCAAATTGTTCGTCCTCGGGCTCAAGAAATCCGTCACAGCAAACAGTAACTGGTAGTAATGAGCTGATGTGTATAGATGGCTGCCATCATCATAGAGTTTATTTCACTGTTCACAACACTTTTAACCATTGAAAGAAGAAATATAAATGATGAACGCATCATGAGTTTGAAACCCATACATCTGTCCCAGTGCTGCCACTCACACTTGTGTACTCTTACTCACGCCATTGTGGGATTCGCATTGTATTGCACCTGAGCCGGTACTCCTGACCTCATAAAAGCGCTCAATAAAGGTCTTTATGGTATTTATATAGATATTTATATTCACTCACTGTATGTACAAATTGTTATTTGCACTGCTGGTTAGATGCTTACTGCATTTGGTAGTCTCTGTACTTGTACTCTGCATCTTATATAAAAAAACAAAAGCACAGCTATCAACTGTTAACTAATGCTGGTTTTTGTTTGGCTTTCCTGAATGTGAATCCCATTTCATTGAGCAACCATTGACTCCGGTTTCTGCAGTTTCTGTTTTTCAAAGCATATTGCTTCAATGTCTTTTTTGGTCTACATCTGTTTTCCCTTTATAACCTTTCAGTTTATACTTTCACCTAATTTTAGAAATGGGGGATTGGGAAGACCCAACTTCTTTTGCAACAATCTCCTTTCCTTTTATTATTCCTTCCATAGCTTTACTTGACGACTGGTATTTTTGTTGGTCCATGTTGTCCAACAGCCGGTTAGGCACAAATCCATCAGGTTTTTCCTTTGTGTAAAAAATGACAAACAGAAAATTTTGTGCTACCTAACATAAGTCCAAATATCAACAAATCAAGTGACTTTAGGTTTGTAAATCCACATCAAATATATCCAAAAATAAAAACAGATTTCTGTACACTTTCAAGAAGGCATGCAATTTATTTAAAATAATACAGAGGCCGAAAATTCACCCAAGTGCAAGGTTTTGCCTTTTGGAAAGTGTGCCGATCCTAACTTCTATGTTCTCTATATATACAATCAAAGTATTTTGATTTTGTTTCATCCGAGGCTGGGACACGGTCTAAGGACACACGTGAGCCTCTGCAACCAAACACAGAGCAAGTCTCCTGTGTAGATAGACTCTGTATATGGATCGGAGGTGGTCGTATTCAAATAACCCCCTTCCTATCTAGCAATCGTCTACAAAAGCTTGACGGATGATACATTCAGTATAACTGACTGAGTCTTTTATTTTCATGTTTTCTGAGCTGGCAAACGATACTATGTTTAAATGCCTTAAAGGCACATGAACATTTCATTCATTTTGACAAATATTTCCTCATTGGATGTGTCTCTGTGTTTATGTTTCCATAGCAACTGACCAATCACATCCGGGATACTCTGCCAGCGTTCCGCAGTAAACTACAGTCGCAGCTGCTCGCTCTGGACCGAGAAGCTGAAGAGTATCGACACTACCAGCCCGATGATCCGTCACGCAAGACCAAAGCCCTTTTACAGTCAGTCTGACAGCTTCTATTATCATCCACATCATTCATGACCTGTTACGAATGGGACAGGCAGGAGAACAGGGAGCTGATCCAAATGCAGATTTGAGGATTTATTAAAGTCAAACAAAGAACACTGAGTCCACAGGGAACCATATAATACAAAGAAACACGAGACAGTAACATGTTACAACTGAGAAAACACCACAGAGTAACATTAACCATGATCGACAACTGAACACAAGGGCTTTAAATACACAGAAGTGGGGAAACCAGTTAACAAGCACAAGACAGAAGGTATGATGGGATATGGTGTCCTCACACAACACAGGCAGAAACACACAGCGATATGGCGCCCTCAGGTGGAGAACACAGGCGCCAGCAACAGGGTGTAACATTAACCCAGTCTGCACTTCCACTGAACAGAAAAGGATCTTTCAGACCAGATTTGTAAAGCAGATCAACCAATCAGAACATCACTACTGCTTTCATGAACATGCATGATTGTTAAGTAGATGTTGGGTGTTAATCATGAATTACATTTGGTTTGTCACTCAAAGTGATGATATTGACATTATATATTGGGTTTATCCACATGTGTCTTCAGTCAGCACATCTGATTAGTTTGGTTTTCCACAACCTTTGTTCTGGACACACAGCTCTTTACCTGTAGCTAGCTGTATGTGATTGAGGGAATAAAGAAAAAGTTTTGTCACATTGAATCATCAGCGACACCAATAACAGTAAAGATCAAAGGATTTCCAACTCTACACTGCAGATATACAGTAAAAACATGAGATCAAACTCATAGCAGTCCTTCTTTCCATGAGACGGAAAACCATACGGAATCACAGAATCCAACCATAAACAGAATTTGCTGTTTAGATTGGCTTAAAGGCAGGATGTCCGATTTCTCTTAGCCGATGTTGATGTTCAAATCACCAAAACAGACACACCCCTACCCCCATCTATGGTCCGTCCTGTCCACTGTGCACCTTACTGCTGATTGGCTACAAGGTTGTTTTGGTACTCGCCCGTATAATTCGGAAATCGGACACCCCGCCTTAAATAGGACAAGTTGTTATAATTCCACTATTTCGGCACGGTTGAGTTGCCCAGTAGGACATTTCCCACACCTTATACATGACAGGGTGAAGCAGTCAAGAAAATGAATTGAGGTCTGAGGTTCCACTGGTTGGCAACCTCTGAGTTTGGGGGATAAATAGTTCTATAAACACACAGCACACTTACCTTTCTTACCATTATCAGAGACACGTCTCATGAGTTGTGTGTCCCAATTTCAACACATTGTCCTGAGTGAAGGATCATATGACACCACCTCTTGAAACCACGCCTCGCGCCTGTTGGACTGTTCATCCCTGTGGTCCCGGCATGCATGACGGAGGTGAACAGACATTGGGATAAGCCTTTTTCCCACTGCATGCCCATAAAGGTTTTCCACGACTGGAAATGCAAGATGTGAGGGAACTGGGTTAAGCCGACCCCCCTCCAGTAGAGCTCTGTAGAGGGGTGTTCGAGAGAAGATCGGTGTGGAGAGAAACAACCTTTCTGGAACTTCTAACGGTGTTGGTAGCTCTGTTCAGTGGTCTTTCCATTCAGGAGCGAGTTGGGCATCACTGCATAGATTTGAGAGATGTTATGGACTGGATATGATGGAGATATAGCTCATTCAGTGCTCAGTGTGGGAGTGGTGTAGGTTCCATCATAAGCACCTCTCATGTGCCATCTATTTTTTCATAGTGCTGGTGTCAATAAAAGTCACATGCATATATATCATATACAGTATCTTCACATATATTCTTTATCACTGATAAGTTTACTTCTTTGTGAGAACCACTGGTGTGCCTGCGTCTATCATATGTGGCTGTTGATACAGTATATCTGCATTAAAGGAGTGGTCTATATCCCAAAATGAGATACCAATCGGATGTTAGAAAGAGAATACTCTGATATCTGAGGGATCTTACTTCAACGGCCTCATTTCAGATGACACAGTGCATTAGATATGCTGAGGATGATGCAGTCACATATACATTACATTGGGCCCTACATTACAGCCTGCTGTTTTGTGTAACTGCTGATGAGGTTTTTTTCTGTCAGGATGGTCCAACAGTTCTCTGTGGATTTCGAGAAGCGTATTGAAGGTTCTGGTGATCAGGTGGACACTGTAGAGCTGTCGGGCGGAGCCAAGATTAACCGCATCTTCCACGAGCGCTTTCCCTTCGAGCTGGTCAAGGCAACTCAACTCACCTACTTCTATTCACATTCACACCTCTCAATATTGATATCAACACTTCAGTGGTTTTCTTATGTGTTGTAAATGTTTTTAATGATTCTGACCGTCTCTGTGGCACAGATGGAGTGCAATGAGAAAGAAATGCGGCGTGAAATCAGCTATGCCATCAAGAACATTCACGGTATCAGGTGAGACATTCATATGACACACGTGTAACACGAGGAATTGCTTCCATTTGCATTATATTGCTGTTCTTTTCAGTTCCAGTACGATTGTGTCACAGTCATGTGATATGTGAACAGGTGATAGCTCGTTCTGCCTCATTCATCTGAAATCATGTTTAAATGACAACAGAAATGACCTCTCATATATTACTCTACTGACCTTCGGCTCTCGCCCCATTAGATGACGAGACTCTTCTTCATGCACTTAATAGCAGCCAATAGAAATGCAGGAATTGATCACATGGGATGGCTGTGTGGATAGCAGGTGTCTCATAACCCTTCTTTACATGTATGGTCCAGAGTGAACTGATGTTTTATGTCAGACATCACGTGTGAGGTCACTATCAAGTTCGCTTGCCTATTCAGTCTGTTCATTGAAAACAAACATGGCTCGCTGTCCTCAAAGGGATCCAGCTCCAAGATTAACCCTCCTGGTAATAGAACTGCACAGAGGAAGCCAAGTAGGAACTGACGCTCATAGACGGTTTCATCATGACCCCAAGTTAACTTCCAGTTTGTGTTTGGTTATAATATAACAAATTATTTTTATTAATATATATTGGTTTCCCGACAGGGACTAAGACTGGTCCCAGACTAACTTAAATGTTAAAGGTGTCTTGTTCTCAAAAAAGATCATTGCCATTGTTGTGTCTGGATATGCAAACCAGTCATGTTTTTTGAAACAACATAAAACAACATATCTCAATTGAACTAAGGCCCAGTACTGGCTCAAGCAAATCCCTGTCTGGGAAACCGCCCCATTGTTTTATTAAATTCTACTCAACAGTTATTGATTCTTTGTGAAGGTCTACCAGAAGTTAAGTTTGGGCCACATGACGTTGTTGATGTTGACGCCTCTGAAAGCGTCTCTTAATGACTGACAGGACTGAATGTTTAGGCTTCTCCTGAACCTACTTCATGTAAAGTCAGGGATGATGAGCGTTCACGGATGTGTTTGTGCTGCAGGACGGGTTTGTTTACACCTGACATGGCCTTTGAGGCGATTGTGAAGAAACAGGTGGTGAAGTTAAAGGAGCCGTGCATTAAATGTATTGATCTGGTGGTTCAAGAGCTGATCAACACCGTCCGTCAGTGCTCCAATAAGGTGCAGTCCACAAACATCAACACTATCTAATGATCAGCAAACACGACACATCGATGACATGACACCTGAGCTGTCCTCTTTCCTCTACTCATACACAAGTCATTCTAAACTTTCTTCATTTGATGCTCAGCTGGATTCTTTCCCTCGACTGCAAGAGGAAACCGAGCGGATTGTGACGACTTACATACGTGACAGAGAGAGCTGTGCTAAAGAACAGGTAACAACAACATGTGCACCATAACAACACTTCCATACAGAGTGTGTAACACAGATGAGTTTGTGCATGTCTGCAGGTTTTGTTGCTTATTGATGTTCAGCTGTCATACATCAACACAAACCATGAGGATTTCATCGGCTTCGCAAAGTAAGTTCAACAACCAGAGATGTCATTATACACACATTTGTATTTGAAACTGGAAATAGATGCACATTTGTGTGGCGTGAACAACAAAAGATATGGTGTGTGTGTGTGTGTGTGTGTCAGTGCTCAGCAGAGAAGCAGTCAGGCAAACAAGAAGAGTTCAGCTGGAAATCAGGTCAGTTTCCTCATGACACGTAAACTGTGTTTCATGTTGTGTCAGGATCACAGCACAGTCAGTGTTGTGTTATTTGGTAGTTGCACTCATAGTTTCTGGGTTTGTGTTGACAAGCACACCTCTCTCTCTCTCTCTCTCTCTCTTCTCTTTTGTCCGAGCGAGTAAGCAAGGAGCCCCTGAATGATATGCTGTTGTGTTGCTCTGTCAGGAGTTGCAGGTAAGACTCTTTCTTCTGTTTGTTTGATGTGTGTGCTTTTGTCAGAGTGTGTTGTGTGAGTTACACTAAACCAGTAGATTTGGAAGAGTACAGCAGGCAAAGAACAGAAAAAATAAAGCTGTGGCAACAAAGTGACACCAGACCAGAGCTACAATAGTCACATCACGTCACATCTGGTGTGGACAGTATTACAGATTATAATGGCTCATACTCTCTGTTCTATGGACACAGCATTGAAGCATCTGAATTATATTCTCAACTATGCTTCATAAAGAATTGTACATGGCCTTGCCCATACACATATGGTTCTGCACAAAAACGTCTTCTTCTTGACAAAAAGTGCAATGCTACGTCTAGGACAACTGACTTGCAGTGCACCGGACGCACACATTCAAAACTTTGTGTGGAGTGGGGGCGCCAGATTGTATGGGGTTTGACCCAAAACAATTGAGAACCACTGCACTTCTATAACCATCCTGCTCTTTGTGTGCATTCATTGTCCATCTCTTGGCAGATATTACAGGATTCATTTTGCTAACCAATTGAATACCACAAGCTGGATGCTGTTGGCCAGCACGTAACGGCTTCAGTGCACCTTCATGATAATGACACTGTTAAGATCCTGTCAGTGAAATCTAGCGGCAAGGTTGTGAAATGCAACCATCCACGCACTCAACCCGTCCTGGTCGAAACACTACGACGTCTGACAGAACATTGCAAATTATTCAGGCAGGAATTGTGGTGTATGTAGATAGAAAAAGCTCATTGTAAGGTAATAAAAAGATAAAGCTTCTTCACACACCTCTGAAAGCATAGCTATGGTTATTATATTGCATTTCTATCAATAGATCATCCCAAAAATGACACACTGGACCTTTAAGATTTTCATGAGGTAAAAGAAGGTCATCTCAGGGATCAAGAGCACTGTTTCCTACTTCATCTCTTGACCCTAAACGTCAGGCCAGGATGACATTCTATACATTATAGTCTGTATAGTCAGTATAGTCATTTTGATTACTTTAATGATGAATGTTTGTCTCACACTACATGTATTGTAGTCTAGCATCAGATTGTGATGTTTAGATACTCAACTCAACTCAACTTTATTTATATAGCGCTTTTTACAATTTTTATTGTTACAAAGCAGCTGTACATGAGACACATTGACTTCAATAAAAACAACTAAAGGCATATACCTGTAAAAACAAGAAAAAGGTGAAAACAACAAAAGACAGACATACAAATGCTCCACACACACAATATGCATACATACTTACACACATTGACATAGACGCACACACGCAAACACACACACGCACAGTGAAAGCACACATTTGAGATAAAGGAGAGAGAACCACAGGTCAAATATTAAACGGATTATAAATTCTTATATGCAATATTAATTATGTCTAACTTCTAAATTCTAAAGCAGCCCCCCCGGCCAGGCAAATAGTGCAAAACAATATGCAAGCGGTGGCAAGAAAAAAAACCTCAGGAGAACCCAGGCCCGACCAGGGGATTCTGGGGGACCCTTACCCTAAATTCTGGCAAAAGCTGCTGCCTCTGCAGAAGCTCAACGTGCTTGCACAACAAGGCTAAATAAATAAAAAATAAACTTACTAATAAGGTAAATTATAGATTTAAGATTATCATTAACAATCTAATAACATTTGAAGTGTTGTAGAACACAGCTCTTTCATCCCAGCTCTTGTCAGGTCATCGCTTCTCATTATCAGCTCTACCATCAGTCTGGGCATGAACTGCATCCTGCGGTAGCCTTGGAACAAAAAGACAAGACTGGCTGAGAGTAGAGTACTGTTCTGCACTCTTTGATGCAACAAGTACATCATTTGTTGTTGGATGTGTTACTGGTTCCGGTTGATCTAAATAATGCGGCCTAAATCCTTAATAGTATGGAAGTGTTTTTTAATGCAAGATTGAAGAGATGCGTCTGTAGTCTAGATTTAAACTGACAGAGTGTGTCTGCCTCCCGGACAGTGCAGGGAAGAATATCCCAAAGTTTAGGCGCTAGATAAGAAAAGGATCTACCACCTGCACTTGATTTTGAAATTCTAGGTATTACCAACTGACAGGACGCCTTAGAGCGTAATGCATGTAGAGGATTTTAATACAATAGAACTTCATTCAATACTGCGGCGCTAGACCATGTTGGGCTTTATAGGTAATAAGCAAGATCTTAAAGTTATTGCGATGCTTTATAGGTAACCAGTGCAAGGTTGACAGAACCGGGGTTATATGCTCATACTTTTTTGTACGTGTAACGAACTCGAGCTGCCGCGTTTTGAAACAGTTGCAGTTTTTGTACTAGGCCTGCAGGGCAACCACCTAAAACTGCATTACAGTGATCTAGTCTTGATGTCATGAATGCATGAATTAATTTCTCTGCATCTGACAGTGACAGCATATGACGTCGTTTAGATATATTCTTAAGATGGAAAAATGCAATTTTACAGGTGTTGGCGACATGGCTCTCAAATGACAGAATACTATCGAATACAACGCCAAGATTCAAAGCTGACAACGAGGATTTTATCGAGCATCCGTCAATAGTTAAGCTGTATTCTTGGTTATTACGTATGGCGTAATAACTGTTTCGTCTGAGTTCAGTAGAAAAAAATTGTTACTCATCCAATTTTTTAAATCAACTATGCATTCCTTTATTCGATGGAACTGCTGGGTTTCATGAGGCTTCGAGGAAATAAAAAGTTGAGTATCATCAGCATAACAGTGAAAGCTAATTCCGTGTCACTTTATTAAATCTCATAGAGGCAGCATGTATAATGCGAAGAGCAGAGGCCTTAAGACTGAGCCCTGTGGTACACCGTACTGGACTTGTGATTTGCGGGACATATCTTTGTTTATTGCTACTAATCGAAAACGGTCAGACAAATAAGACTTACACCATTTCAATGCTATTCCGTTAATGCCGACATAATTTTCAAGTCTGTGTACGAGTATGCTGTGGTCAATGGTGTCAAATGCAGCACTAAGGTCTAGCAGCACCAATAACGAAATACAGCCACTGTCAGACGCTAAAAGCAGATCATTTGTAACTCTGATCAAAGCAGTCTCTGTACTGTGACATGCTCGAAATCCAGACTGGAATTCTTCATTAATGTCATTCCTTTGGAGGAAGGAGCATAACTGAGTTGAAACTACTTTTTCCAGAACTTTAGATATAAAAGGTAAATTCGATATAGGCCTGTAATTCCCTAGTTCTTTAGGGTCGAGTTTGGTTTTTTTTAAAGAGGCCTTATAACAGCCACCTTAAATGCTTTAGGCACATGTCCTAATGTCAGAGATGAGTTAATAATACTAAGAAGAGGATCTATCATTTCTGGGAGCATTTCTTTCAGTAGTTTTGTAGGTATAGGGTATAGCACGCATGTTGTTGATTTAGATCAGGGCTACTCAAAGTCCGGACTCCGGTCCGGATCCGGTTGTTTGTCTTGTGACGCAACTCCGCTCAGACCAATCAACGCATGACATCACATGACCGCGCGAGAGAGAGACGAACACCGCCTGGTCATATGCTTTTGAATCGCTCTCGCGATAGTGCGATGTCAATTGCTGCCGTGAAATCCAGTAAACGTATGACGTTTGACGTAATCGAGTGGGATAATAAAACGACACATCACTGAGGTCAGTGCGCGGTAGAGATGCGCGGATGAGCAAAAATGTCACCCGCAACCGCTGCTTCAAATAAATGATCCACCCGCCCGCAGGTATAATTTTCTCTGATATAGATATCCGTATCCGATCGTCACCTTAATTACTCTAATTCTTTGTTTTAAACATGATGTTATCAGATTCGGTGACGTTAGAACTAATCTGCTAATCTCTGATGGTACAATAATACGTTGATCGTAAAATGCTTTTAAAGGAACATTCATTTATAAAACAAAAGTTTGTGTTCGGGCAGATTATCCTACATTTTCTTGATAAAATTAACAAAGGCGTTACTACCTTCAGACTTGAATATCGCCGTTTCTGTCATTGCAACACACAAACACACATGAATGACTGGATAACGTTACATTTTCTAGCACTGTCTATGTCTGCAAATGCTTAAATCTAATCCTTCGATTTAACACACACATGATGTACCATATTCAAGGTCTTGTGGCTTTCATATACACACACAATTCCTCACCGTCGTTGCATATTAAATAGCCAAACTTCGCTAAAACGCTCACACACGGTAATTTACTTTGTTTTGAATTCTCCCACCCTCCCGGATCTGTTTCGCCTCCATTTCTGCCTCTCTTCCGCCGGCACGCGCATAAATGAGTGCAAATTAGTTCCTGCCTCATGAAAAATGCATTTAAAAACATTTTTAGACAAATTTAGTTAATATTTATATATGATCTCATCCACCCGCGACAAAATGTATTTTTTTATTACCCGACCGATCATCCGCAGCGCCTGCGGATTTAACCGCCATCCGCGCATGACTAGTGCGCGGTTCTACATGTGAGGATGTCCGTTACTAAAAAAAAAGGTTTACGAAGAAAACAGAGCTTTTAAAGATGACTGGACAGAGAGGTACGGATTCTTGTGGCCCCAATCCAGCACAAAGCCGTTCTGTTTAATTTGTAACGAGACAGTTGGAATTATAAAAAGTGGAAATGTCAAACGGCACCATGAAACAAAACACAGATATTTTGAACAG
Source organism: Triplophysa dalaica (assembly GCF_015846415.1). Lineage (NCBI taxonomy): Eukaryota > Metazoa > Chordata > Actinopteri > Cypriniformes > Nemacheilidae > Triplophysa > Triplophysa dalaica. The sequence goes on from NC_079544.1 coordinate 28,531,500, forward strand.
AAGTATCCACACAACACAGAGGTGAGTACAACGAAACTACAACAGCTCTATATTTTGCACCATTTTATTTTTGGCCTATACCTCTTGGTATGTTTTGCCACTTTTGGATTTGTTGTAAATGTCTCCTTTTTTTCAAAAAAGTAATCGTAATTCATTATAAAAAGTTATAAGGATGTGTATTAAAAAACTAATTTTGAAACAACCAATTGTCCGGACCTTTGACATTCTCGTGAATTCAGATTTGGACCTTTGAAAGTAGACTTTGAGAAGCCCTGATTTAGATGATCTAATGATTTTAGACAGTTCATCGTGATCTACTGTAGAAAATAATTGCAATTTATCCTTAGGGGTGCTGTAGTTAGTTTGTTCAGCGGATTTCACTTCTGGTTACATTGTTATAATTTTTTCTCTAATATGTTGGATTTTACTAGTGAAGTAGTTCATAAATTCAACACTGTTATGCTGATAATCAGAATCTGACGTCGCTGACGACTTATTTTTTGTTAATTTAGCCACGGTGTTAAATAAAAACCTAAGGTTGTGATGGTTTTCTTCTATTAGTGTTGAAAAGTAGGCGGATCTAGACGTTTTCATGGCATTCCTGTATTTTCTAGTACTATCCTTCCATGCTATACGAAATACCTCTAAATTAGTTTTCTTAAAGTTCCGCTCCATTTTACAGGACGCTTTCTTTAGAGCCTGAGTGTGTTCATTATACCACGGTGTTGGGCTGCTATTTTTAATCTTTTTTAAACGCAGAGGAGCAACTGTGTCTAATGTTTCAGAGAAGGTAGAGTTAAAATTTTCAATAGTAGTGTCAAAATCGTCAACGTTTTTACTCATGCTAGATATTTTAGACAATTCAGGCAGATTATCGAGAAACGCATCTTTGGTAGTTGAAGTAATCGTTCTACCATATTTGTAACAAGGAGTTTGATTTGCAGCTGTAGTGAAGGAAACATAATGTCAGATAATGATCCGAAATGTCTTCACTCTGCTGAACGATTTTAACATCGTCCACATTTATACCATAAGAAAGTATTAAATCTAAAGTATGATTACGAAGGTGAGTGGGTCCTGACACATGTTGACTAACGCTGATGGAGTTAAGAGTGTCTTTGAAAGCCATTCCCAAGGCATCTGTTTCATTATCTACATGGATGTTAAAGTCACCAATGACAAGGACTCTATCTGCGGCCAGTACTAGTTCTGATAAGAACCCACCAAATTCTTTAATAAAATCTGTGTGGTGCCCTGGAGGCCTATATACAATAGCTAAAATAAATTTTAAAAATGTTTTGTCCTTAGTATTAGGTGTAGATACGTGAAGTACCATGACTTCGAAAGAATTGTATTTAAAATTAGACTTCTGAGAGGTTATTAAAGAATTATTGTGAAGTGCAGCGACACCTCCCCCTCTACCTTTCAGACGAGGCTCGTGTTTATAGTAATAATCTTGGGGAACGGATTAATTTAGAGTAATATAATCATCTGGCTTTAGCCATGTTTCTGTCAAACAGAGCATGTTTTGTTTATGATCAGTTATCAAATCGTTAATAAAAAGTGCTTTATTTGAGAGAGATCTAATATTAAGCAATCCGAGTCGTAACAGCTGATTATCTGTATTTTGTTCATGTTTGATTTGTTTAACGTTTAATGTTAGAGGTTTACGCATTATCTTATGTTTGCTTATCCGGGGGACAGACACAGTCTCTATTTTATGTTGTTTGTGAGAAGGACCTGACTGTATTATATAAGCACAAACTTTTATTCTGGATGCGATGAATCAAGATTAATCTTTTGACAGCCTTATATATAGTGATGATGTTTGACGAGTGTTGCTTTTTCAAGTGACCAATGTAGCAAATCTCTATAAAAGGGAAGGAAGGAGGCGGGAACTGGCAGACATTTAACAAGTTTTAATATAAAAAATAACAGCCGGCGGCCCCTCACGGACGACCGCCGGCGAACAAAACATGAACATAAATATAAATACAAACATAACACAAGTTCGGGCCCGGTCCTCTCTCCTCGACGGTCCGGTCGCTCGTTCCTTTTATATGCTCCTAATCTCTTACGTGATTCGAGGCCGGTGTGCGCACAGCTGGCGCTAATTCACAATTACTCACCGGACTCGAACCACGGTCTCGCCCCGCCTACTCTACTACAACCATTATAAACAACTCAATCTTGTAGTGATTTTTAGATCGAGCACTAGTTCAAGGAAGAGAAGAGGTGTGCATAAAACACGATCGATTTAGACATGTATAATAAGTCTGAACCTTGATATATATCGGCCAGCCCTAGGTTGCTTTCATGATTCTTATGCTCCATATGTCATGTCTTCGGTTCATGTTTTGTCACAGTATGAAACCTGACACTACCGTTCTACATTTACTTAAATAAAATATATGTTTCTATATCTTAACATTCAATATAGTTGTTTAACGTAAAATAATAAACAGTGTTAATGAAATGCCACGCCAGCAGAGTGAGCCATCTTGTGAGTATTGACTGTGTACTGCTCCCTCTCCACAAACTTGTTTGGCAGCCATATTAACATGGCTGCCACATGAGACATTTCTGACATGTAACCTTAAAAAGTGTATTTTATTTGAGAGAATATGAACCGTGTATGAAGATTAAAACTACCCAACAGTATATCAAATTAACCAACCTTAGAAATGTACATATGTAAAACACAATAATGCGTTAATAATATGAATGAGCAAAATCATGTATTATGTCAAAACACAGATAGGGACAGTTTCCTGCAGATCACATGCTTTAATTTAACTACAGTTATGCTAACTACATGCACACAATGGGATAGCCGAGGCTGTTAAGGATCCATTCGTTGTTGCCTTGTCAGCCCACAGAAACAATGTCGCTTTTGAAGCTGCCTTCGAGATGGGACAGCCTTAACAGCCTTCAGTCGCGCTGCTCTGACGCATTCGCTCTTGAAATGCAGCCTTCGAAGCACACAGCCCTTGAATTGGGACACAGCTATGGACTTTTTGCGAAGTATTGTCTTTTTCCATTGCTATTGTTTGCTTACTGTGTATGACCTTGCACGCCTTGTTTTCTGTCTTATCTCTTTGATTTATCTTGGATTGTTCACCTGGTTGGACTGTCTATTTTGATTTTGACATTTGCCTGTTTTATTGTTTTATGACTGTGGATTAGGTGTTGGACTTGTTTGCATTTCTGTTTAATTAAACATCAGCACATGGATTCATACAACTCCAATGCCTCGTCGTTATAGTTTATTAATACAAAAGATGCGTTCGCTGTCCTGGTCTTTCAATCTACACTGTGCTTTTTCTTTGTTTTTTTATTCTTGCTTTCTGCACATAAGACACTTGCACTAATCAGCTAAGAAAGCAGTAAACTTTTAAACATTGGGAATCACTGTGCTCACCTGTTCCGCAGCATTTTATCTACCGATCCAATGTATCTACCGTTCCACCTCTTTTTTCTTCGCCGGTCAAATATGAACAAAGGCAATGAGATGGAAGGAGAAAGAACCGCCCTGGCAAACGTGCTGGGATTTGCAACAGGCTGTGGGGTAAAGCACACAGTCCTGCCCATTATCCTACTCAACAATGTCTAGTTAAAAACAAGATGAATGACCTCATGACATGAGACAGGACATGAGAGAATGGAATATTCTCTGTCCGTCTGAAACATGGCTGACTGGTAAGATACCTGTTCCCGCTATTGCATCTTGTCTCCGTCCGTTCTTCCTGCCTCGTGAGTTCACGTCGGTCTTTGTTACTTTTGTGTAAATTCCGCCTCAAGCAGACACGGGTCTAAGCTACATGATATGCTAAGTGTCTGTAAAAATATATAACGTAGATTAAGACATCTTCTGATCTAGTTCCGCTAACATCAGTGAGTTTGCAGATGTAGCAGTTAGCTATCACAATATAACATTCTTCGAGCAGAAACCATGGGTGGACACAACCATCTGATCAGCAGTAAATGCTCGCACGGCTGCATATAAGGCTGGCCTTTTGTAGGGAGTCATAAGTGATTATAAAGAAGTGTTCTATGCCCTCTGACGTGCACTGAGAGCCGCTAATCTTTGGTTAAGGAAAGCGAGCAGAGTCTCAGTTTCCAGCTGAATGACTCCCGACGCATGTAGCTCGGACTAAGGACAATCAGCACCTTTGGTGGTAAACTAATACACAGTTTTCTGAAGTGAAGATACTCAAGACAAACACGTCACGTTCTCTCTAAGTGGAAGTAAAATTACACAGGAAAATCATGTCGCATGTTTACAAGCCCACAGACATTGCATTCTATGAGTGAACGGACAAATGTGTCACAGTGATATTTTATCTACTCTGAAGTTGCCGCAGGTCCCTGAGGTCTTACTTAAAAAACACCTGTTCTTACTAAAAACTAAATAAATCCATTGCTCTCTTGTCTCCCGTGTAGGGTTGGGTATCGTATTAATTTGAGCGAATCCGGTTCTTATCGATTCTCTGTTCCGACTCCAATATTTTTTGGGGGAGAGAAAAAAATACCAAATACTTGAAGAAAACTGTTTTTATCTTTTATTCTTGTCACATTTAGGCTATAACCAGTAATGTCAGGCTGTAACTTTTAACTGTGACAATTCATCAATTAATGAAATAAACAACACTTCCATTAAAGAATAATCAGAAGCAGTTACATTTATTAGATTATTATTTCTGCTGTCCTCCAATACAGACAAGGAGCTGGTCAGAGCTACTGAAGCTCTGCGTGCTGTCCAGGACACAACACGGATGGGGTTTGGTCTTCCTCCCCAATGGGGACTCCTGCAAGTTCACCACTTGGTCCCGAAAGGGAGTAGTGGGAACTTTGGGCACGTATCCAGGCCTGGGTCTCAGGATAACGTGAGAGTTACCAGGGCCGAATTGAAGGCAATCCGGGCCGAATTTAAGGCAATTCGGGGACAAAGAGAATGCTCGGAGATCCCCTACCCTCTTGAGCGCCAACAGGGGGGCCGTCTTACTCAGGAGAGGAAGATCAGAACCTCCGAAGGGCTCTTGGACCCACGTTAGGGTCAAAGAGGGTATGGAGCGGAGATGAGGCGGATTCCGCCCTCTCGCGCTCCTTAGGAACCCGAGGGGGATCGAGACATAAAAGTAAGCGTCCTTCAGGTCGATCGCCATGAACCAATCCTGACACCTGATAGATGTCAGGATGCGCCTCTGCGTGAGCACCCTGAACGGCAGCTTGTGAAGGTGCTTTGTTCACCGAGCCGAGCACAGTCTAGTGGAGTGTGCGATCGGCTGCAAGTACACCCGGGGAGAACGGAAAAAACTCTGCGATTAAGTGGGCGCCAGGCCCTGAAAAAGGCCCGGCTTTGGTGACGAGGCAGGAGTCGTCCCGTACCGACCGATCAGAGCCGTGGCTGTGAAGGTTCGGGCCCGATGTTGTTCTCCCTGGGGTCTTCCCTTCAGTGTCCCTCCTCGCGAGAAGGTTGCTGACGGGGTAGAGGTTTCCCCCTCGACCTCTGCTACCGGGGTGCCACAGGAACCAGAGCCGATGTCGAAGGGGTCCTGGGTTGCACGGAAGCAGACGTCACGAGGGATCGCGGCGTGAAAAAATGTGGCTAATTGCCACTGTCTGCTTCACCGTCAAAAAACTGCTGAGCGCAGTCCTCGACGGTGTTACCAACAACCCACCCTGCGAGATGGGTGCATCAAGAAAGCGGACTTCCTTGGTGTCACTCTTCTGCACAAGGTATAGCCGGGGGTGTCTCTCCTGGACCACTACCGTGGACATCGTCTGACCCAGGGCCAGTGCCGCCGCCTTTGTCCCGTAGGAAAACAGCCACCCGTGACTACAACTTCTGAATGACAATCTGCCCCTAGTGCGGGCGATCGTGTCCATCGCCCTCCTCGATGAGGGTGCCGCACCCAAGAGAACAGCGGGACATGCCGCGCTGAAGAATGCTCAGTCAGTCCTGAAAATGACTTTTTTGAAAAAATCTCTAACACCTCCGGAACCGCCGAGACGCCCAGGGGAAGGTCACTGCAGGTAGGGACGATCCGCTGCAACACGTCGTAGATCCGGCAACGTCCTGTTCGTAGTCATGAGCTAAGGCTCTGAAGAACAAAAAGGTAAATGAATGCTGCACGCCGGCTTCCTTTTATACCGGATATCCGGGGGCGGAGCCCGGCATGCAAATTTCATTGCCAAATTTCATTGGCCTTTTCTATAGTAGTCAGAGTTGATTGGTTCTCAAGGGCGAAACCCATCTGTCGTTCTCGACACAACGTCGAGAGACCGACAGAAAGGGAACACTGTGCATTTCTTCACATTAATGATGGGTTTCATCATATAAGAGTCAGGTACTTCCTCCCTTTCACCAAATATCTTTACCACACGTATTGCATTTATCAATGCTGTCATCTTTCTTCACAAAGTTTAACCAAACTTTTGAGCGCCGATGATAATGAACTGCGCGTTTTCGTAATAAGATAAGGTCCTTGTCGCAGGTCCTGCAGACAAAAATGCTCACTGCCGTTCACGAGTGAAAGAAAAAGTCAGGAATCGATAAACAGAACCAAAATGCACGTCCTATCGAATACCCGATACATAAAAAATGGAACTGGTTCTGGATACCCAACCCTCCTCCTGTGAGGCTGGGAACAGTGTTCTGTGTTGTTCTGTGCAGCCAACAGTAGAACAGTTAGCATGATTTGCTCAGCTTTGCTTACTTTTGCTATGGAATCGGAACTCAATACACGTGAAAACAAAAATGGCGGCGGCGCCATGGGTGGACACTGTAGTAGAGTAGGCGGGGTGAGACCGTGGTTCGAGTCCGGTGAGTAATTGTGAATGAGCGCCAGCTGTGCGCACACCGGGCTCGAATCACGTAGGAGATTGGGAGCATATAAAAGGAACGAGCGACCGGACCGTCGAAGAGAATGTTCTTGTGTTTTGTATTTATGTTTTGTTCGCCGGCGGTCGTCCGTGAGGGGCCGCCGGCTGTTATTATCTATATTAAAACTTTGTTAAATGTTTGCCGGTTTCAGCCTCCTTCCTTCCATGTCTGAATCGTATTACAGACACATTCATAAAAGAGGCGGTGATAATATAATAAGAACTGCTTCCTACGTCAGAAAGGGAGTGGGTTGTCATTTTTATGTTCTGAGTTGGCAAATGCACCAGAGACCTGATTTTAGCACTTTAGCATGGAAAGGTCTGGTTTTCAAGAAATTACCCCATTGAGGCAAACTTAAAAATGAGAATTCCCTTGCCTTTTCTACTATTCCAGAAACATATAACATTATTTCTTCAGCTAAACACAAACAAACGTTTGAATGTCAAAAATGTACGTAAAGGATTCATAAACCACAAACCGTCATCACGAAACCAATCCAAACCACAGGATTAATTACATAACCAAACTAAAACCATTAATCACATTAATGTAGGGTGTCATGAGGAGACAATATGTGTGTTTGTCCTTTGACAAGGGTCAGGTTGATAACACTTGGGTCTTTGAAATGATATCTGCACGTCATTCATTTTATTTGTTTACAGATGGTATGAATAAGTTCTGTTGTACTGTACGTGCACTTGCAGGGTGCTCCCTCGGGATGCACCGAAATGTACATTTTGGCCGATAACCAATAATTCTTTAACATTGGAAGATGTGCAACTGAAGTGGTTTAACACCAAGGAGAGATTCATAATTTATGGTCTATATTATATCTGCCTGATTTTATATTGGCCGATACCGTTAACATTGAAAATGACCATTAATTGGCCAATACTGATATGGGAGATAATATATTGTGCATTCTTAGTACCTATCAAACACTGTACTGCTGAAATGTGTGTATAAATATGTGTTTAAATGGGTTCATGGCTGCTGTAGCTCAGTTGGTTGTGTGTCGCGTTAGTAAGACAAAGATCATGGTACTTATAATGTACTGCCATTTTAATACCTTACATTAATAAATGATCAGATGAGCAGAGATAAAAGTTAATATCAGGTGTGAACAGATTGAAAGTTCGGTCTTTAATATAGCAGCTGAAAATAATTCATCTGTCTATGCTGCATGTATAATGTGCCAAGAATTGAAGAGATTTTTAGACAGCCAAGCTAAAAAATGCACTTAAAGTCTAATACTCTTGAGACATTACCATGCATGGGTTAACCTCACACGTCACTGCACTCAATGGAAAATCGGAGCCGTTTCGGTGATATGGATATTGTGTCATGGTTCACCTTCCTCTTGAGCTTTTTAATGTCACAGCAAATGACTGAATGTGTTTGTGAACAGCAGAAGAACTTCACCTCAGATCACTGTCAGTGCTTACAGATCTCCTCCACACCTTCACCTGCTATCCTGTGTTCAGGTGTAATGAGACTGAGTTGTGTGGTGTTTGTATTGTTCAGGTGATTCGCAAGGGCTGGTTGACCATCAACAACATCAGCATCATGAAAGGAGGAGCGAAGGAGTACTGGTTTGTGCTGACCGCTGAGAGTCTGTCCTGGTTCAAAGACGATGAGGTGAGATTGGGTTTGATTCCAGAGGGTTCTGCATTACAGCTCTGTGTGGAGTACCCCTTTGTTCACACGCCGTTTGACTTTTTAATACATTGTGGACTATTATAGCTGCATGATATGGCTAAAATGTAAACTAAACTGTTTTCTTTACATATTGATCAGTAACGATATTTATTTCGATGTATAACTTGTTAACATTGCCAGCTTTGAGAGTATGCCAACAATGAATGAAGCCAAAAGATAAAGGGTTCGTTAATTATATTTTAAATGACAGAAACAGATAAACACATGTTAACTTCCAAAACAGTTAGAATGAAATGAAAACAGTCATGGATATGAACCTATTAGACATGCAATATTGCAACACAGAGGATATCAGCCCAAGACCATGAACGACATGTACTAGTTCTTTCATTTTCATTTTGACTTAATTGAAAATGGAACTCTCTTCCTCTTGATGTTCGCAATAGCGAATGCTTATTGACTTTTAAAACGCGTCTTAAGACATATCTTTTTCAATAGGCTTTTTCTTAACCTTTTAATATGATCTATTGAGACTTTAATGCATTTTATATGTATCTGCTGTTTGCTTGTTGTGTTTCGTTCTATGTAGTTACCTGTAAATTGCCTGTGAGGTGACCTTGGGTTTTCTGAAAGGCGCCATGAAATAAAATGCATTATTATTATTATTATTAAAAAACTTCTTTGTAGTATCCTAGTGTAACTGGGGCCATGGATAACATATTGGCTTACTTGGCTGTAACCATGTGGCTCTCCTGTTTTTGTCAAGTGGTTGATATCCTTAAGACAACATCATATTGACCCTGTGACAACATTTAAATCAACCAATTAGATTTCAGAAATAGGTTTAAAGTTTATGTTAAGGTTAATCTTCCAACCAGGATTAGGTGCTTCTAGACCATTGTTTTTCATATATCATTTCCCTCTGATTTTAGGGGTAAGTTATGGTTGGGGTTTGGTGTGGGTTTAGGTTTTATTTATAAAAATGTTGTCCTTAGGTCAACAAAATATCTTGTCCTGAGCACATCAACCACTTGGCAAAATCAAGTCGAGTGTAACCCTGTTCCCTGAAAAAACAGGAACAAGATGCTGCGTTTCAAAATGCTATGGGAACATTCTTTTAGAGAGGTTGTGAAGCACGTGTGCCAAACATCGGTGGGTGACGTAATTAAATACACATGAAAAGGACATATCCTTGGGTTCAAACTTTGTCTGAAAGCACGTTCGGGCACACCCACAGTGCGGCATTGAGGCGCATCATCTATTTCCCGCTTTTTCAGGGAACAGGGTAACAGCCAAGTAACCAGAGACGTTCCCTATCAAAAGCTACACTCGATGCTGCGTTTCAAAATGCTATTGGAACAAGAATACCAACGTCGCCCCACTGGAAGTGTCTGAACTTTCCAAGGTTGTACAGTGTGTGCGCACAGACATTAAAGAGGCCTCAAACCTGGGATGTTGACTCAAGGACACGTGAGCCCAGATAGCCTGGACATCCAGGCTATAGAATCTGGCAAATGTGTGCGGAGATGACCAGCCTGCCACATCACACACTTGCTGCAAGGTGACACCCTATGCTAAAGCCATAGAAAATGAGACCCCCCTGGTTGAATGGGCCCTAACTCCTAGAGGCGAAGCTTGACCACACGCCTTCTAGGCCAGGGAAATAGCATCCCTCACACAATGTGACACAATTTGACACCCTGGTTGCGGCGCCCATAGCATATGAAAAGCTATTCCGACTTACGACACTGGCACAGGACCACATACTGGACACAAGCCTTTCTTTCTCCGGTGTCGTGATCGGTGGAGGGCAGAAGGCCTCAAGAACAACCAGATGCATGGTGAAGAATGGAACATTCAGAAGATAATTAGTGTGATGATACAAAATGGTTTTGACTTGCCCAGGGGCAAATTCCAAGCACGATGGCGAGACTGACAGGGCCTGCAAATCCCCAACTCTCTTCAGAGAAGTTATAGTCATTAAAAAAAACATATTTAGGATAGGAAACCTGACGGGTACTGACTCCACTGGTTCGATTAGGGTGCAAACCATGTAAATCCAATAGTTACTGAACTTTTCTGAAAAATAAAGGCAATGACCTGGTTTAATTTCATTCTGAGGTCAAGTAAATGATGACAAAACAGTAAAATATTTGTAAGGAACAGTAAATTAGTTAAAGAAGTCAGATTTTAGTAATGTAATGTAGATTTAGTCAATTAAAATAATCGTAATATTTCGTCAACAAAAATTTGACTAAAACTAAGATGATGGGGATGACTGAAATATGACTAAAACTAAATCAAGGGTTTCTGTCAAAATGACCACTGGATTTTGTTCTGTAACACTTTTGTGTCTTTTGGATCACACAGGAGAAAGAGAAGAAATACATGCTACCGTTGGATAACCTCAAAGTGCGAGACGTAGAGAAAAGCTTCATGTCAAGCAAGCACATGTTTGCCATCTTCAACACAGAACAACGGTAAGAGCACACATGCAGAAATCACATCAGCTCATCATAAAATTGGAGTAAATCTATAACATGGCGCTCTGGAATACTTGATTTTGATTGGCTAGTCACAGTTTCCAAGGTCAGTTATTACCGCTCACAACTAATCATGTACAGACATGTGACTTGTGCAATGTAATAATGATCACTGTTATTCAATCAAATTGTATCTGAACCTGAAGTGGTGTTGGCTTTTAAAACCGAGAGTAAACAGCTTTTACTTGTGAGAGGTCTAAACCGTTGCATTGTGAGGACATATTTGGTCTGGATCATATTCGTTCCAGCGACATATTTGTGATTCCCATATTTGTTTTGAGGACATAACATTAGACGTTCTTGGGACATAGTGATTACCTCCTCAAACATACCTCGACCTCTTGTTTTACCACAGAAGTTTAGCAGGATGTCTAGTTTTTTAGATACAACAATGAAAAGTTTATTCAGTTACTCTCACAAACATCAGGGTCCTTTCATTTAAACGCACCACATCGATCAAAAATCACTCAAATACTGTATAAGTACAAGAAAGGATCAATAAACCGCTAAGTAATATGTCAGACCGTGAGGTAAAACAACCCTTAATGTTTCTGCAAAGAGCCGCACATGCTTGAGAAGCACACACACAAGCATGCACACATTATGCTACATTATATTATATTCTGTTGTTGTTGTGAACGAGAGTGACTCACATGCTGTATTGAGAGATTGACTTGCTTTCTGTAATTCATTCGGTCAGCAGCTCCTCGTACAGAATGAGATGTGTGATTCAAATGTCAGATGACTGAGTAGTTGAGTGAAAAGGCGTGTTCGTTCAGTAGCTCAGACCCACTCTAAGACACTATTGGCTCATGCTCAGTAACCCTCTTGATTTGATCCCTTATTTATTGCCCCCGTGTTTTCTGTCCTGTGAGGGTTCATTCCGTTTCATGTGGTGAGAGCTGTTTGAGTTCAGTGTAGTTTAGTCCAGTTATTTGTACCTAATTTTAATGTTTATCTTTAGTCTTGTCCAATGTAGTTTAGTCCATGTTCTTGTCACTCCGCCATGTTTTACCTTGTCCTTTGTATATAGCCCCTTTGTGGGGAGTCTTTGTTTTTGTATACTGCTTGAGTTTAGTTTTCCCCATCAAGGGTGTTTTTGTTATTATTTAAATAAAAGTCTTTGTGTTCACTAATGCTGCCAGGTATTGGGTTCTCTGCATGTGTTTCATGACAATAATCCTTCATGTCAGTTACGAACCAGAAGTAGCAGGTCCTTTCGTTTGGCGTGCGAATGAGATATCTCTCGTTCAGACTCAAAAGGCTGGCTTGTTCCTTCACTGAAGTCCGTATCTGTTAAGTACATTCAACAACTCATATGCTCTGTCAAAGCTCTCACTCCAACCCCATTGGCTCGTGCTTTAGACACTATTTTAACGCAAGAAGCTAAATGTGCACGAGTGAAAGATTTCAGTCAAGCAGAAATATGAGTCAATGCAAAAAGAAGGATTCACTCATGAACATAACATCTGTACTGTACACGTGAAGAAGACTGTTTGTGTTTTCTGGCCTGTAGAAATGTTTTTAAGGACAATCGGTTTCTGGAGTTGGCGTGTGACACTCTGGAGGAGGTGGACAGCTGGAGAGCATCGCTCCTGCGCGCCGGAGTTTATCCAGAAAAGGCTTCTGTGAGTAACTCTTGGGATTACTGAACCGCTGATGATGACAGGACTGATGACCTGTTCACTGTTGCTGTTGCTTTTGTCAACAGAATACTCTTGTCACTTTCTGTTGCTTCACTATTTTGTCAGGTGGAAAGTGAAAGTTCTGGTCAATCCGAGAACTTCTCCATGGATCCTCAGCTGGAGAGAAAAGTGGAGACCATCCGTAGCCTGGTGGACTCCTACATGGCCATTGTTAGCAAATGCATCCGTGACCTTATGCCCAAATCCATTATGCACCTCATGATCAATAATGTGAGTTAACAGATGTCCCTTATAAAATTATTCATGCTTTCTTAAAGAACTGATTACAGAGACCATGATGATGATGATATTTTAAGGGTAGCAATTGCAATATGTTCATAAACAATTGACCTCCTTATATATACTGTATAATTTCTAATATTAGAGTAGGTTTACACAACAACGATGGAGTAGACAATGTAAAAGTCTTTTGGTTGTGTAAACACTTAAAGGTTCTTATGCAGATGGCAGTAATGACTGCTGGCTCTAACACATGACAGTCAAGTGTAGAACGGAATAAAGTGACATGCCTTTGACAAACTGACAACAGACTACTCCAACATCAGAAGCATCAAACTGATTACAATCCCTGTCATGAACAGAATATCTTGGCCATCTTGGAACGTTCCATTGGCGTCACTCAGTTTGCTAGAATGCCACAACACGCCCATGGCTTTGGAAAATGGGATACACTTTAACTGTGGTCATGTGTTAGTTTAGCAAATATAATGGGTTAGGGTTAGCTCACACAGGAGTAAATACGTTTTCATAATCATTTATGCTTATAACTATAGATGCACATGCACAGTCAGCTTGCTCTTGAGGTTCACCACTGACCCCTGATATCTCCTCTTCTAAAGGTGAAAGACTTCATTAACGCAGAGCTTTTGGCTCAGCTCTATTCGGCTGGAGACCAGAACGCTCTGATGGATGAGTCGCAGGAGCAGGTGCAGCGCAGGGAAGAGGTTTTGCGCACTCATCATGCTCTGAAAGAGGCTCTGGGCATCATTGGAGATATTTCCAGCACCACCATCTCCACTCCACTGCCTCCTCCTGTGGACAACTCATGGCTACAAACTGCACAGAGCGGCTCTCGCAGGTAATATAGCCGTCTGTACTCTGGACGATGTCCAGACTTATGGTCCAAGTGACACCTCTGGCCTAACCTTGCACAGATGAGTGAGGGCGAGAAGGTCCGCCTTCTCGACATACCCATCTTGTGAGGTGAGGCTGTTTGGTGATTATGTCGAGCAGCATTTCTCGACAGTATAGAAGCAGACAGAGGCTTTCAAGCTGTTTTTCACAGCCGCTCTCACCCTCTTCACGATGGTGTTCAGCAACCCGATGTTGCGTCATGGCGAGAAGCAACATCGAGTATACTCAGCAGCCTTCAGCAAAACTCTCAAATCGACGGTGCGTTGAGCTGCATCACCAGGCAGGTAAATCACCGTCATGGTGGCTTTGGCAAACGATCCGTCTCAGCTACTCGATCCAATTCGCCAGACCTCCTCTCAAGTTTCGAGGCATCCTCTCAACCTCGATCAGAGGCAGGGATGCTCCTGTACTATGGGCCGAGGTCCCCACCCTGCTGGCGAAGGCTATCGAGCTGTCCCTCTAGCCAATATTTTCGGGGGGTTGCGACCCCTTCTAGATCTGTGTACCCTGAACAAGCACCTGAACAAGCTGCCGTTCAGGATGCTCACGCAGAGGCGCATCCTGGCATCTATCAGATGTCAGAATTGGTTCATGGCAATCGACCTGAAGGACGCTTGCTTTCATGTCTCGATTGTCCCTCGTCATCACCCGTTCCTACGGTTCGCTTTATAGGGTCAGGCATATCAGTACAGAGTCCTCCCTTTCGGACTGTCCCTGTCCCTGCGAGTCTTTACAAATATCGTGGAAGTATATCAGGGAGAGTGGTGTGTGGGTACTAAACTATCTCGATGACGGGCTTATCATGGCACACTCTCGAGATCTGTTATGTACACACAGGGACCAAGTGCTCCGACTAGATCGATTGGGACTACAGGTCAACGAGGAAAGACCAAGCTCTCCCCTGTGCAGAGCATCCTCTTTCTCGGTATGTAACTCAACTCAACTCGGGGGTCCCTCTCAGGCAGGTTACGAGGCGCGTCGTGGTGACGACCGACGTCTCCCTGAAGGGTTGGGGTGCAGTGTGCAATGGGTACGCAGTGTCTGGAAGCTGGACCGGTCCCAGCCTGCACTGGCATGTCAATTGCCTAGAGTTGTTGGCTGTGCTACTTGCACTGAAGTGGCTACAACCTCTTTTGCAGGACAAGCACGTGCTGGTCTGGTCGGACAGCACTGCCGCCATAAAGTACAAACCATCAGAGTGGCATTCGCTCAGAGGAGCTAACACGACTCGCCCGACGCCTCCTACTGTGGAGTCACCAGGTGATCCGCTCCCTGAGAGCTACATACATCCTAGGCGACCTGAAACAGACAGCCGACACACTCTCTCGTCAGTTGACGCCTCATGGAGAGTGGCGACACCTTGACGTGGTCCTGGCGGGCCTCACTTAACGATGAAGACCGTTCTTCTGATGGCGCTTGCTTCCATCAAGAGGGTAGGGGAAATACTAGCATTCGTGATCCTGACACCCGGCCGGACTACGTGCCCATAGTTCCCTCCACTCCCTTTCGGGACCAGGTGGTGAACTTGCAGACGCTCCCCACCAGGAAGGAAGACCCAACCCCATTTGTGTTGTGTCCAGTACGCCCACTGCACCTCTACTTGGACCGCACGCAGAGTTTCTGGAGCTCTGATCAGCTCCTTGTGTGTTTTGGAGGTCAGCAGAAGGGGAGGGCTGTCTCCAAACAGAGAGTATTGCACTGGATTGTTGACATTGTCACAGCGGCGTACCGATCTCAAGATTGCCCCTGCCCGCTCTTAGTGAGAGCTCAGTCCATCCGTGGGTATAGCCTCCTCGTGGGCACTGGCTCAGGGTGCCTCTCTGGCAGACATCTGCAGAGCTGCGGGTTGGGCTATGCCCAACACCTTTGCGAGGTATTACAATTTCCGCATAGAACCGGTATCAGCCTGTGTCTTGCATGGCAACATGTAGTGCCTTCAGCCGGTAGGGCATATGTCTGCGAAATCAGTGTGTTTTTTAGCCTCCTTTCTTCCCCCCATGAGGTGAATAACAGGCATCCCATCCATCACTAATCAAGCACCCCCTGCAGGTGGGCTAGGCAGAGCAGCCCTGCCCCTTTCTTAGCTATCCAGATAAAGCTCTAACCGTACCTAGTGCTATTGGATGTTGTAACTCACCCAGTCGGGTGGTTCCGTCTGATGTATCCTCATGATTGGTGCCCAACTTGGTAACCCATGACCTCCCCTAGGTGGACCTCCACCTCGCGGTTAACTACTTCAGTTCACATATTTTTCCCATGAGCTCTCCCCTGACTGTGAGACCATGCGGGTGTCCCCACTAGAACTCCTCCCGATGGTAGGAAGTAGTCTATGTACTGCGTTCCCCATTCGAGGAAGTGCACTTACCCAGTGCCCTTACGGCATTGCCCGTGAGGACCGAAGGGAGAGGCTTCCCACCTTTTCAAAAGCTCTGAGACCCTCTACCTACCTATCCACTGGAAGATTACAATTTTATGAAAGCGCTCACATCTGTCGAGCCCAGGCAAATCACCGTGGCTTTGCTAGAGATTGTGATATGGCACAGCGTTGTGGCGTTTTCAATAGGAACCCCATCTGTCGGTTCGACACAACGTCGAGAGACCGACAGAAAGGGAACGTCTTGGTTACAGATTTAACCTCAGTTTCCTGATGTAGGGAACAAGAAGTTGTGTCCTTCTTGCCACAAACACGTGCCGACCGCTGCAGCAGTTATGAGAGGCTCTCAGGCTCCTCAGAACTAAAGGTGAATGAATGCAGCACGCCATCTCCTTTTTATACCCGGATATACGGGTGCAGAGTCCGGCATGCAAATTTCATTCGCCAATTTCATTGGCCCTTTCTAAACTAGTCGAAGTTGGTTAGGTTCTCAAGGGTGAACCCCATCTGTCAGTTCAACACAACGTCTCATTCCCTCCATCTAAGGTTACTGAGGTTACATCCGTAACCAAGACGTTTTTATTGAATCTATAAGTGTCTACGGGTATGTGATAGATTCTATTAGTGGGATGTTTAATTCGTTTGCAATAATGCCAAAAACACACTACAAGTTTGTAATGGTTTTAATGTACAAACCTAATGGTTCATGATGGTATTTTAATGGAATTTATAATTTCTGTTATGGTTTCTTTTGGGTTTCATTTGTTTTATCAGTAGATTGTTAAATTTCTAATCTGATCTCTTCAGATCAACCTGTTATATACAGGTATTTTCTGCTTCTTTATTGAAACATTCATATTTCCCACAAATTCTATATATATATATATAGCTCACATAAACTGTATCTAACTATAACACATATCTATCCTACCTGTACAGTATAGGGGTGCACTAGATCTTTAAAGAGGTCACGGGGTGGCGACCATGACCATGTTGAGAACCATTGGTCTAACAACAGGGGCTGTGCAATAAAATACAATAGAACGCATTAGAACCCATGATCATTTATGTCCACACTGGATCCGGTGCAAAGGGACACAAAAAAGCAGTTAAGAACAAGCGGTCCTGTGCAGACACGATGGAAATGTCTCTGACTTTAGAACGGCAGATTCATTGGAATGGAATAAAAGTCTGGAGTGTATTTTCAGTGCTCAATGGTAATGCTTTTTCACAATGTTCTTTCTGCTTATCCCGCAGGTCTCCTCCACCCAGTCCTACTGCCCCGCGCCGGATGTCAGCGGGTCAGAGGCCGGCCGGTAGAGGAGCTCCTCCACCTCCATCCCGTCCAGGACCTTTAGGGCCCTTAAATAACAGCGCTGACAGCCCACAAGTTCCCAGTCGGCCCAACAGAGCGCCCCCTAGCATTCCCAGGTATTGTGTTTTATCATGTCATGCACTCACATCGCACATGGTCTGCTTTTTTGTGATGTTCATCAGTGAACAAGCGCTAGTTACTCTTCAGGCTACTAGACACAGTAACCTCAGCTAACTTGACTAAGATTAAGCTTGTGTAGCTAGACATGTCTCACAAACTGAAAATTCCTTTGAGCTACTTACTAACATTGTCTCTTTTGTCTCTCACCCCTTCATGCGTTTCACACCCTCCTCTCTTCTCTTTGCCTTCGTATTTTCTTCCTCCTGATCATTCAAACGTAGCCGTCGGCCACCACCTTCCCCGACCCGACAGGTTCCTCCGTAATCCTCCGTTACTGCTCTTTGTGTCCGCTTCTCATGTAAACAGTGAAACAACATGTGTGTGGTATGGGTGATGTAAGAACTCAATGTAAAGCTGCATGTTTCTCTGGTGTATTTCTGCTGTCGTGCTGGTGTCAGTTTGGTGTTTTGTGTCAGTGCCTGTGATTGACTTCACTTCACTCCGTCTGTCTAACTGGAACGCGCTCTTCTGGTGTCATGAAATTACTTTTTCTTGCATGGGTTTGTTTTCCGGTCAAGCTATATCTCATCGTACGAGATGTGTGTGTGTGTGTGATTTGTGTGTAATCTAGTTGACTATTGTTGTGTTTCCTCTTATAGCGCTCACTGGTTTTCTTTCTTTAACTGTAGTCCTTATGCTGAAAGGAGATATTTCTTTTAGTTGTTGTGAATAGTTTCTGGTGAATATTTGGACCAGAGGCAGAGCATCTCACAGGCTAAAGGTGAATGGTTCCTGTTATACACAACACACAGGACGAGTGCGTGGCGCGCTGCCTGATAATGATGTTCTAGTTCATCTAAACTTGAACGCTTTAGATGCTTCAGTTAGCCAGTGGTGTGCGTGTCAGATATCTAGAATGCCAGACAATAATCCAGTGCCGTTTTCCCATACTTTGGCAATAAGTCCAGCCGTTTGTGTCGTGTTTGTAAGTTTTTTTGTGAGTCTGTATGGCTCTTGTCAGTAATATTGAAGCGTTAATGAATCTAGACGTGTTTGTTTCTTGTACTCATGTTAAGTAATGATGACACTTACAGGACTAGTAAAGTCAAGCATGCATGAACGCTGGTGAGTGTGCAGATATATATATGAATCTGTGGGTCGAGGGATTGAAGTGATGTTAGTGTGTACTAACACAATGAGACACAGCTGGAGACACACACTGAGGTGTTTAGGTAGATGAAGGTGTTTTATCAGTAGTGATCATTATCTGACACTTAACAGTAGGACTATTTCTCATCCATAGGGTTTGGGATGTCAACAGTATGACACTTCAGCGCATAACACACGTCATGTACCATGTTATGTGCTATAACACGTGAACGATAGCTCACATGAAACGTTTTCCGTCATCTGTCAGTATTATTGAAACAATCATGAAATATACTTTTGTATTCAACGCTGACTTTAAGAATAGTGGATTCGAGACATCTTCAACAGTGATTCTTCATCTGAGGATTAATCATTCAGACACACTTTGGATTGTATGAATGCTGGAAATGTGTCCTTTGATTTGAAATGTGGTATAATAAGTTATTTAAATGGGATGCACTCCCTCTTGTATTTTTGACTATGGCTTGATGTACTGTACCTTCTTCATATGTATGAAATGAAATAAATTAAAGAATACAACACCGAGAGGATCTGAAGCGTGTCATTATTTACATAGTCAATCAGTTGTTTGTAAGCAAAGCAGAAAATATGTGTTCTTGTGTTTTTACAAATCTTTTCATCAAAAGCATTTGCATTTATGTCCAAAATGATTTGCTTTCGAAGAGTTGTGCAAACTCTAAAGTGTTTAAAAAAAAATTGTTTGAAATAAATGAATGAAGTAAAATGAGTCAATAAGAGCTCAGAATAGACGTGAACTCCTGCAGTGCTGTTCATCGGATCATCTCTGGGTGAGTGCTGGAGAAAATGACGACTAAACATATCTCTAAATTCAACACTCAACTCAACTCACTCAACTTTATTTATATAGCGCTTTTTACAATTTCCATTGTTACAAAGCAGCTGTACAGGAGACATATTGACTATGAGAAAAACTAAAGTCATATACCTGTAAAAACAAGAAAAAGGTGAAAACACAAAAGACAGACATACCCACATACAAACACTCCACACACACAATATGCACACGTACTAACACACATCAACATAGACACACACACATACACGGACGGACACACTGACAAGCACGCGCGCACACACACACACACACACAAACACACAGACAGACAGACATGCACTCACAGTGAAAGCACACATTTAAGATAAAGGAGAGAGAAACACAGGTCAGATATTAAACGGACTATAAATAAATAGGAAAAGGATCTACCACCTGCACTTGATTTTTGAATTCTAGGTATTACCAACTGACAGGATGCCTGAGAGCGTAATGCACGTGGAGGATTGTAATACAATAGAAGTTCGCTCAAATAATGCGGAGCTAAATCATGTAGGGCTTTATAGGTAATAAGCAAGATCTCATCCGTCAATAGTTAAGCAGTATTCTTGGTTGTTACGTACGGCGGTTTTCGGTCCAGTAAGTAACACTTCTGTTTTGTCCAAGTTCAGTAATAAGAAATTGTTACTCATCCAGTTTTTTATATCGACTATGCATTTGAGGAATATATATAAAGTTGAGTATCATCAGTATAACAGTGAAAGCTTATTCCGTGTCACTTTATTATATCTCCTAACACAAAGACTGACTACACTGAAGATGATCAAATAGTGAAGTCATGAGACCTGTCATCTATTAAACTAAGAACACATCTATTAAACTAAGACAACTGCATTCTATGACCAAACTCTCAGCTGTATGTTATGATTTGCTGCAGTTTAAATATTCACCTGTAGATGGTGGCAGAAGCTCATCTTTCGTGAAATCAATCTCTTCCCCAGTGTCACAAGTCATGTGCGACCAATTTCTTACATTTTTTGTGGATAAGATGAGAGATATAGTCAAGTTCCTCTTTCCTCCCATTCTGCACTACCATCTTGAGTCAGTTTGAGCCTGTAACTCTATCTGATATTCAAGTCACTGTGAGCCAGCTAAAACCTTCTGGTTCGCTATTTGACATTCTTCCCCCGTTCTTTTTCAAGCACACAAGATGTTATTGGGCCGACTATCCTTAAGATTATGAACAGTTTCAGATGAAATGAAGGATGTCATTGTCAGGCCACTTCTTAAAAAGCCCTCATTAGATTTGACAGTATTGTCCCACTGAAGGCCAGGTTCTAATCTCTCGTTTATGTGAGAGATTTCAGGGAAAATAGAATGTCACCTACAGAGATTCCTGCTTAATAACAATATTTTTTAAGTGTTTCAATCGGGTTTCACGAAAAAAAGTTGAGAATGATATTTTATGACTCTCGACTCGGCTCAATCTGTGGTATAAATCCTGTTAGCAGGATCTGAGCGCAGCATTCGACATAATTGATCACACTTTAGTGTTAAAGCACTAGTGAAGAATATTTTTGCCAATCTTGACAATGCATTCAAACTTGATAAACATATCAAAACTGAAGTAAAAAACTGTTTTTCCACCTCAGAGTCTTAGCTAAGGTAAAACCATTTCTCTCTTTTAAGGACTGTGAAAGGATTATCCATGCTTTTATCTTAACAGAGCTTGGCTATTGTAACTCCATCTATTTGGATTTTAATCAAACAGCTTTAAATCGGCTCCGAATCGTACAAACTGTGGGTGCTAGAGTCCTTACTGGTGTGAGTGAACGAGACCACATTACTCCAGTACTAAAATCTTTGTATTGACTATCAGTTCACAAATTGATTTTTAAATTCTGCTGCTGGTTTTCAAAGCTATGAATGGGTTCGCTCCTGTCTGCTCCATTCATAATCCTGGAAGATCACTTAGGTTATATAGCCAGAGGTCTTTAAATGTCCCTCATACTAAATTAAAAACGAGAGGAGATTGGGTCTTTGCTATTGCTGCACCGAGACTCTGGAATAACCTGCCGGTTCATGTTAGATTGGCTCTTACAAGGCATGACTTTAAATCAAAACCCATCTTTTCTCGTTGGCTTTTAATTGTAATTAGTTGGACTTTGTTTACTTATCTCTATGCTGTCATTTCTCAGGCTGTGTTAATTAGAATTGTTTTGTTGGTTTTTTGTTTTGATGGATTGTAAAGCACCTTGGTTGTAGATACTACACAGTTAAAAGGATCATCATAAATGCATTAATAAGCCAGAGGACCAGCAGTAGATATCAATAACCAACAGCACATAAGAATAGGAAGATAAAACAATAAGATGAGTATTGCAAACAAGAACCAATCCTTGGCCTTTTCCCTGCTATTCAACATTCTAATGGAGACGGGCACAAAATAACTTTTAAACCGCTTCAGTTGACATTTAGGCACTAAAGGTCCCAGCCAGTATCCTGTGTGCACCTCTGCTCATATAATGTTTGGAGTGATGGGTATTCATTCCACCCCATGGTTTCTATGGCAGTCTGGACAGTGCAAGAAAGTATTTTTTTGTGATTGTGCAGAAAGGTCACCACCCCAGGCTTGAATCCCGTTTCTGATAAGACTCTCCAGAACAGCCCGATAACACAAAGTCATCGTTTTTTCCCTTGACACCATGTCTTAATCTTCTCATAAAAACGTCAATCTTTGTTGGAGTTTAGTATCAACATGGACCTGCCATGTAAGCATGTTATCAATGTAGATGCCAAGGTACTTCTAGGAACACACCTGATAGATTTGAGTGTCATGAATAACAAAAAGAGCTGCTCTGGGGTCAAACACTATCTTTTCCATTTTAATGAACATTTAAAGTCAAATTGTCGGCATCACTGGGTTGGCTCTCCAGCCAGGGTTTATCCTGCCTTGATGCCCGATGACTCCTGAGATAGGCGCAGGCTCCCCGTGACCCGAGGTAGTTCGGATAAGCGGTAGAAAATGGAAGGCAATGGAATGAAATAACCCTGATTTTTTTAATGCTGACTCTCATTCTTGTTTGCTTTTGTTGGAATTCAATAAACACTGCAATATATGACTGCAATACATGCAGGATTTAAATGATTTTTAAAAAACAATCACTGAGAGATTAAAACAAAAATAGTTGTTGTTGATTATTGCCTTTTATGTAGTATTTTACTGATTACGCATTAGTAAAAGGGTTATGTAAAGTGGACATAAGCCTATAAAGTGGGCTAAGAACAATCCCCTTCACTGAACAATCACTGACACTGTTTAATTTTGCAAAAACTCGTTTTAATGAAGGAATCTTATTACACTGCACAATAAACCGTACATCATTTTTGCTGCTTGTTCATGATGTCCATGAGTGCTTAGCGTGCCTAAACTAAACTATTTTGCACAGGGTTTCGCTACCATCTGCAGGATGGGGTGTTTGAGACGGAGGTAGGCAGAATTATTTCTGAAACGGGAGCTTTCAGTCATTACTGACGATCAACAGGTTAAAATCTAACCTCTTGCGACCCAATAATAGCTGTTTGTTAACAGCACAAAATAAGACCGCAAAACTCCCGTTATTATAAAGTAATCAGACTTTACTGCACAATCACTTTTACATGCTGTTTATTATAAACTCAAAGCAAGCGTGCGGTGCGCATAAATTCCTTTGCACAGTATTTTGCTTCCACCATAGCATGTAGCACTCTTCTCTGTTACAAACTCAAGCCGCTATGTGAGTGAATAGTAGTGTTGCTTCCAGCCAAAAGAAAAATACTGCAATTTTTGGTGTTATTTTTTTTATTTTCATTGGGTGTCAAATACAGACGTTTAGGTGGGCTCAGCCCCCCCCCTGCCCATGCCTGGATCCGGCCCTGCATTACACATCTTATAATATGTAAGTTTTCATTTGAAACAGCAGAATCCACAAAGGTTAAGTAATTACGATCCCTAAAATCTGACCATTTATCTTCTTTATTGTTAAACAGTTGTCTTTGTTATGTTTGACTTTCCATATCCCACTACTACACAGTCATCATTGAAACTGAATTTGAGCTTGGGTTCTGTTAGCGTTTGCCTGCCGAAGTTCTGTTTTCTTCAATTTAATTGGCTGAAACGTCTCTCGAATTCAGTGTGATTGGCTCAAGTTCTGCTTGGCCTCTGTAATTTGAATGGCAAGAATCTGTTAACCGTTGTTGATTGGTCAACTTAGTAACATTGACAGGTGCTATTACCGCTGCTAGGCTAGGGCACAGAAATCACAACTATAACAAGTGGGCAAAAGAAAATATTACATTTCTTGATATCCTAACAGTGGGCCGGCCCATCAGGAAAACTCCAGCTTCTTCAGATGGCCAGTCCGCCACTGGATCTCATCCACCATTTCCTGCTATTCGAGGAAAAATAAATGTGGTCAAAGGGTGAAGATATCTGTTAGACTACCAACATTCTTACAAATATGTTTCTTTGTGTTTTGCAGAACAAGCTAAACACAATGTAAGAAATTTATACAGGTTTAGAACAATCTGAGGGTAAATGATGACGGATGTTTTATTTCTGGGTAACCTGTCTCTTGAACACGTAGTCCAGGCTCTTGTCCTGTCCAGACTGGACTGTTGCAATGCTCTACTGGCTGGACTTCCAGTGTGCACAACCAAAGCACCACAGATGATCCAGAATGCAGCAGTAAGAGCGGTCTTCAATAAACTGAAGAGACATTCGTCACTCCTCTCTACAGTGAGTTACTTTGGCATCAAGTTCAAATCTCTGCTCTTTGCCTACGAGACCACCACTGGTTCTCAACAGATCTCAACAGATCTTAACCCCCATTGATTCCCATAGCAGGAGAAATTACTTTAGCTTTTTTTTGTTCTGTTGAACACAAAAGACGACATTTTGACAGTTTTCGGACAGTTTAACTATTGTTTTTTTCCCACTATGGGGAAGAAAGTTTGAATGAGTTGTCGGAGGTTTGGTGTTGGTGACATTGATATCAAGCGACCTTAAGTGTTGTCTGTTTATAGCATCGTGTTAGCTTTTTACTTCTTCCGATTCTATTTCGACTTCAAAAGTAACAAATGTGGTGTTCATTCGTAAAGATAATCTTTGATTGACAAAACATGTGAACATCATAAACCTTTATCAATCACAGAGCTTATTTTTTGTGATCTTCCAAAAGTCTATGGGAAAAGTGGGCACCCTCATCGAGGAGGGAGATGGACACGATCACTGCATTAGGTGTCTGGGCGTCCAGCACGCTAAAGCAGCGTTCGTTGACACATCTTGCCCGCACTGCAGGCAGATTGTCATTCAGAAGTTACGGTCACGGGTGGCTGTCTTCCTACGGTTACCAGAAACCATTTCGTCTGCAACCCGGGCCGTGACATCGGCGGCTACGGCCACCGATGATCTCGCGTGATGTCTGCTTCCCGGCAGCCCAGGACCCCTTCGACATCGGCTCCGGTTCCTGTGCCCCCACTGGCGGCACCCCGGAAGCGGAGGTCGAGGGGAAACCTCCACCCCGTCAGCAACCTTCTCGCGAGAAGTGATACTGACGGGAAGACCCCAGGGAGAACAACATCGGGCACGTCCTTCACAGCTACGGCTCTGATCGGTCGGTACGGGACGGGACGGCTCCTGTTTAGCCATCAAAGCCGCACCCTTTTCAGGGCCTGGCGCCCACTTACTCACAAAGAGAGTTTTCTGTTTCCCCTGGGTGTTCCTTCTAGCCGATCGCACACTCCACTGGACTGTGCCCGGCAAACCCGACCTCACGCCCTGGCGAGGCGTAGGGTCGTACACACACGACAGATACTACCACTCTCAAACCGACAGTGCGTGCAGCTGTCCCGCCAGGCAGGTAAGTAAGCAGAGCCAACCTTCACTGCGGGGTCCCCCCCGCGACATGGTTAGCTCCGCCAGCCATTCCCCTCTGTAGACGGTCCGTCTTGGTTACTCGATCCAGTTTGCCAGAGACTCTCCCAAGTATCGGGACATCACCTCTCCCTCTGTCAGAGGCAGGGATGCCTACATACTTCGGGTAAAGGGTCAACACCCTTCTGGCAAAACAGGCATCGAGTTCATCCCTCAAAACCAAAATGTTCAGTGGGTTACAACCCACACTTCATCATTCCCAAGAAAGACGGCGGGATGCGCCATAGGTCTGCGTACCTTGAACAAAGCACCTTCACAAGCTGCCGTTCAAGATGCTCACGCAGAGGCGCGTCCTTACATCCATCAGGAGTCAGGATTGGTTCATGGCAATCGACCTAAAGGATCCTCCCTTTCGGTCTGTCCCTGTCTTCACGAAGATCATGGAAGCCGCCCTTTCTCCCTGAAGGGAGGAAGGTGTGCGGGTACTAAACTATCTCAACGACTGGCCTATCTTGGCACACTCGCGAGATCTGTTATGTACACAAAGGGACCTGGTGCTCCGGCAACTAGATCGATTGGGACTCCTGGTCAACCGAGAGAAGGGCAAGCTCTCCCCAGTGCAGAGCATCCTCTTTCTCGCGCCCAGCCGGTGTTGAACTGCCTGGAACATTTCAGTGAGACAGCAGTCCCCCTGAAACAATTCAAAGGCTCATGGGATACATGGCGTCCTCGCGGGGTAATACCCCTCGGGTTGATGCACATGAGACCACTCCAACACTGGCTTCAGAGTCGAGTTCTGAGGAGAGCGTGGCACACCGGCAGCAGGCGCATGGTGATGACGCCCTGCTGCCGACGCACCATAACCCCTGGTCTTCCATGACTTTTCGATGGACTAAGGTCCCTCTGGGCAGGTTACGAGGCAAGTCGTGGTGACGACGGACGCCTCCCTGCAGGCGTGCGGTGCAGTGTGTAACGGGCATGCAGGCGGGGCTTGGACGTATTCCCTCCTGGCATATCAATTGCCTAGAGTTGTGGGCTGTGCTACTTGCACTGAGCAGGCTGCGGCCTCTCGTGCGGGACAAGCACATGCTGGTCTGAGGACAGCACTACAGCTGTAGCGTACATCGGATCATCAGGGTGGCGTTCGCTCACAGCTGCCATCACAACTTGCTCGACGCCTCCTCCGGTGGAGTCAACAGGTGACCTGTACCCTGGGGGCCACACACACCCCGGGCAAACTGAACTGGACAGCCGACGCGCTCTCTCATCAGAAGGACACGTTCTGGCATCCCAGATCAGACCTCTGGAACACCCATGTCTGGTCTCTAGATGGGACGAGAAGATTGTGTTGTCCTTCTTACGAGACCGGAGACTAACATCTCCCCTCCACACTGAATGTGTATGTAGTCGCTATCGCCACTCATGGCGACTCAGTTGATGGAAAGTTTCTAGGATGACACGACCTGGTCACCAGGTTCATAAGGGGCGCGAGAGGGCGGAATCCACCTCATCTCCTCTCCATACCCTCTTGGGACCCTATAGTGGTCCTGGGGGGCCTCTGGGTCCCCCAAGAGCCCCTCGGAGGTTCCGATCTTCCTCAACCGAGTAAGACGGCCCTCCTGATGGCGCTCGCTTCCTTCAAGAGCGTAGTGGACCTGCGAGCATCCTCCGTGTCCCCGGATTGCCTTAAATTCAGCTCTGGAAACTCTCACGTTATCTTGAGACCCAGGCCCGGATGCGTGCCCTAAAAAGTTCCCACTACTCCCTTCCGGGGCAAAGTGGGGAACTTGCTGGCGCTCCCCATCGGGCAGGAAGACCCACGTCCTGCGTGGCGACATGTAGGACTGGCATCCGGGGGGGCGTATGCCTGCGAAAGCACCTTTCCACCCTCCAGTAGGTTGGGTCAGTGTGCTATCTACCTCTCTTCTTACCCAAACATATGGCTAAGAACAGGTATCTCACCAACCTCCCTTCTTACCCAAATACTGGTTAAGAACAGGCCATCCATCCATCACTAAGCAAGCACCCCCTGGAGGTTTGCTGGGCAGAGCAGCCTTCCCCCTTAGGCCGGGACACCATATGACCTATCACAGATAGCTCTAACCGGGACCTAGTGCTACCGGACGTCTGTAACACCCCCTCTATGGGCTGTTCCGTCTGATGTATCCTCATGAGAATGGTTCCCACTCCTGGTAACCCATGAGCTTCCCCAGGTGGACCTCCACCTCGCAGTTAACTACTCAGTCCGCACGTTCCATGCGTTCTCCTCCAAGGACGAGACCATACCTATATCCACCATATTCCTCCCCACGGGTAGAAGGTGGCCTCTGCAGCACATCCCTAATTAAGGAGGTTGCCCTTACCCGGTGTAAACACGAGCCGGACGGCCTCTCGCCAGTAGAGAGCTAAGGCCTCCGTCCGTGAAAGGTTACCGGTCAGGGCTGTACCCATCTTTCACCAAGAAAGCTCTGGAACCCCCCGACCACCACACTGGAAGGTTACAGTTTCGCAAAAGCATAGAGCTGACACGCCCAGGCCTGCTACCGTCGCTTCGCTAGAGATTGTGACGTGATACAGCGTTGTGGCGTTTTCCATAGGAACCCCATCTGTCGGCTCGACACAATGTCGAGAGACCGACAGAAAGGGAACGTCTTGGTTACGTCCGTAACCTCAGTTCCCTGATGGAGGGAACGAGACGTTGTGTCCCTTATGCCACAAACACATATCGTATTCTGCTTCAGTCGTGAGAGGCTCTCAGCCTCTTCAGAACAAGAGGTAATGAATGCTGCACGCTGGCTTCCTTTTATGCCGGACATCCGGGGGCGGAGACCGGCATGCAAATTTCATTCGCCTCTTCTATAGTAGTCAGAGTTGGTTGGTTTTCAAGGGCGAACCCCATCTGTCGTTCTCGACACAACGTCGAGACACCGACAGAAAGGGAACACCTCTTTCAACGTGAAGCATCCTGCTGAAGATGTGAACACAATTGTAGAATTTAACACAAACACCATTACCATCTTCACCTACTACAGACACCACCTTCACTTTATTTCAGAGAATTTAGTGGTTCAGAGATTATGTATTTTTTTAGGCTTACCCAGAAGAAAGTGCTGCAATTGTTCCCTTGACTGAAAGCCTATGCATTTTTCCCATAGACTTTTGGAAGATCACAAAAAATAAGCTCTGTGATTGATAAAGGTTTATGATGTTCACATGTTTTGTCGATCAAGATTATCTTTACAAATGAACACCACATTTGTTACTTTTGAAGTCGAAATAGAATCGGAAGAAGTAAAAAGCTAACACGATGCTATAAACAGACAACACTTAAGGTCGCTTGATATCAATGTCACCAACACCAAACCTCCGACAACTCATTCAAACTTTCTTCCCCATAGTGGGAAAAAAACAATAGTTAAACTGTCCGAAAACTGTCAAAATGTCGTCTTTTGTGTTCAACATAACAAAAAAAGCTAAAGTAATTTTTCCTGCTATGGGAATCAATGGAGGTAGTTCGGATAAGCGGTAGAAAATGGAATGGAATGGAATGGGAATCAATGGGGGTTAAGATCTGTTCAGATCTGTTGAGAACCAGTGGTGGTCTTGTAGGCCAAGGTCAGAGATTTGAACTTGATGCCAAAGTAACTCACTGAAGAGAGGAGTGACAAATGTCTCTTCAGTTTGTTATCTGTCGTTCTCCACACAACGTCTCATTCCCTACATCAGGGAACTGAGGTTACAGACGTAACCAAGACATTTTAGATGGAAAATGTAAATTACATGATTCTTGTATCGGTGATGAGTGTGACAATACACTAATGCTTATTTTCAGCATTTTATAAGATTGGGAATAAATGTGTGAATATTCTTTTAGGAAGTAAATACTTTCTCCCATCTTTCGCGCAAATTGTCAGGGGGGCGTAGGACCTAGTGGATCATTTTATTGTAGAGATTATTAGTAACATTTTTGTACAACAGGAAATTAAATTCCGGAAATGTTGTCATGTAAAAGACTTTTAAAACACATGAGTCAACATTTTATTCACAATAGAACAGAGAGAACATAAGAAATGTTGAACATAAGAAATGTTTAAACCGAGACATGTTCATGTTCTTGTCTAACAGGTTTTTATATAATAAATTAATAGAATCAACATATCATTTATACATATATATACATAAATTGAGAGAGAGAGAGAGAAAGAAAGACAATGAGAGAGAGATTTTTGCGTCAGTGCCCTGTCCAATATGGCGGCGGTGTTGAGTCTCGCCTCAGCGCTGAATGCGGTGTGTTAGAGCAGCGCCCCTGCCGGCCGGCGGTGGGTTTCATGAAAACACTCGTCCTGTTGATGTCGTCGTGCTCATGTCATGTGGCTCAGTCAGTCAGCCGCTGATGTTCATCATTACACGTGTGTGTGTGTGTGTGTGAAGGAGAATGAGAGAATAATGTTCGTTTTCTCTGCTGCTGCTGGATGATGAAGCTTCAGTTAAAGCTGCTGATCATTTCCGGGTTTCTTCTCGTACATTACTGGTGCGTCATTCTCGTGTTTATTATTGTGATCATCAATACTGACATGAACACATTTCTCTGTTTGTTGATCGTCATATAAGATCATAGAGTTCAGCAGCTGTACATGTATAAACGCATATTTAAACAGATTGTTTTTGTTTACTTTGTGAGTGTCAACAAACGTTATGTCAATGCAAACATCGCAGTCAAACACACTAACTATTGACATCAATAAATCCATATGTGTGTTCTATGTAGCCTGTGCTGTGTTTCAGTGGCGTGCTAATGCCATGGTGTTGATATATGCTCATGATAATAGTTGACAGTATGATGATTGACAGTATGATGTCTGTTACTCTTCATTACTGTACTGTATTTTAGTGTCTATACAGAAGATACATGGTTGTGTGAAAGATTGTTTATTGAAGCGTGAAGTTATTTCATATTGTGTGATTGTTTATGGTTAGCTCGGACTCTCTGACACATTGAGCAGTGTTATTGGGGGTTGTGTGACATACCTGGCTAAATTTTAGAGATGGCCATTTTTGATTATATTTTATTTCGATTACTGGACAGGTTTGAAAAACGAGTACTCGGGGGCGGGGCATGATGGGGGGCGGGGCATGTGTCCCCAGCTAACACATGCAGGTCTGTAAAGGAGGGCGTACACGGTGCGAATTCGGACAATAGGTAGGTCGATGAGCAGGGGCGGAGCCAGACATTGTGGACATTGGGGGCTTAGCCCAAAATCTAGGGGTTCCTGGGCATGGTCCCCAAGGAGATTTTTTTCCACATTTTTTAATCAAAGTGTTCTCTGTATTATCATTCTGAAACTGTAACATAACACATTTATGACATTTTCTCGTCTCTTAAATAAAAACAGGCAACATATTTCTGCTGTAAGCCTGTTAGTATAAAGTTACAGAAGAAAGGCAGTTTAGGAATTTGTAACAATCATTACTCATTTTAAAACCTATTTTGTTACTTAGAAAAAATGTTTAGCAGACAAATGTGCTGCCACTGAATCCATGAAGTAACAAATAATTCAGATCAAAGCTCTTCATCAATGCCAAGTAAATTTGCCCTCTAATACTCTAATTTACTCTTTTAATTTATTTTCCTTTTATTCTTTAACATAACAAAACAATAGGACTTTGCCAAATTTTAATTTTGACATTGGTGGGGATAAATTAAAATTGGTCTGCAGAGCAGCATTATCACAACAGTTAGTGCAGTTTCCTTGATTTATTTAAAGAGTATACAATTTTAATTATGTTTATACGCTTTTTTATATGTAACCTTATTTATGTTACACAAGTCTTAATATGTGACACAACGTCTTGCATATTTTGTCAATAAAACTGTTGGTAAGAAAGTTTTTTTCCTTACCGGTAGCCTGAATAAACATGAGCATAGCGTTGTGTTGACAGAGCAGTGGCGCTTGGTTCAAACGAAAGCAGCCTACGTCAGAAGCATACCTGTCAAGTATCCCGTTTTGGCCGGGAAAGTCCCATATTTTACCCTTCTTTCCCGCCGTCCTCCCGTATTACTATTTTCCCGTAAATCTCCCGTATTTTAACCTGCGTTATTAAAAAATAATAACACCGGAGTAAAGAAAAAAAAAACATTTCCAATCTGAGCTGTCACTAGCCTCGCGATATCTGCCATCTGCAGTAGCCTACAGTACTGTAGGTAACAGTTGTCGCGAGGTTAGTGTGTGAGGTCAGATGATGAGTGACAACGCGGGAAAAAAACCAAACCGAGACGGATAATGGACGTAACAACAGTGACGGAAGGCACTCCTGCCAAAAAAACAAAACCCTCGTGTAAATACCGCGATCAATGGGACAGCGAATTAAATTTTCTGAAGAGGAGCAGGGTGGGGGACAGTCACGCGTTTTGTAAGTTTTGTATTTAGCATGGTACGAAAGATTGTTACAGAGAATAGGATGACATTAGACAACAGAACTGTTTGCGCTCTACTCTCATGTGAAATGAACCACTCTGGCCCAGCCCACAAATACACTCCTTCCAAAACAGTCTTAAAGAATGCAAAGTCTGCAACAAATGTGTACAATAACTCACTAAAAGAGTAAAAAAAGTTATGTGAAATAAAAAGAAAAACTGTTAAGGAAAAGCAATATGAAATAAAAAGAATGTGGAATGAAAATAAACTGTAAAGACAAGCAATGTTAAATTAACAGAAAATATGCAAATAAGCCTTTAAATAAATGCTCTTCATATATACCCTTTTCTGTTTTCATTTGGGCTATAACACCTGTTTTAAAATGTAAGGGATACTGGAGTTTGGTTGGGGTGGTGGGCGCCGAAAAATTTCCCTTATTTTCAAATCCAAAACTTGACAGGTATGGTCAGAAGTCAAAGGCTTAAAGCCATTTTAAAGCGACCTGGGTTAGAGAGGGCCGGACTTAAAAAAGCAAACTAAAGCCCATCCTATTAGCGACGTGAGCTATAGAGGCGGGACTCATTGATGAGAACAATATTTATTCATTTGTGTTACATTTACATTTATACTTTTGGGAGACGTTTTTATCCAAAGAGACTTATATTGCATTATCCTATACATTTAAACAGGTATGTGCAATCCCCTGAGATCCAACCCACAATCTTGCGTTGTTAAGGCAATGCAATTGAGCTACAGGAATACTCCACAGACAGCGGTTGTATATAATAAAACAAATAAAAGTAGTTAATAAAATAAGTATTAGGTAGAAAACACTTGTCACAGATGAACATATGTAGTAGGGATGAGTCACGAATTTTGAATTGTCGATTAGTTTTTTAATAATAGAATCTCGAATAGTGTGTGCGATCTTAAAAAATCACTGTGTTCATGTAACAAAAGGGTGGCGCTGCCACTTAAACCTTAAGGCTGTCAGTCAAGAGACTGTCTCACAACAATTGTTAACGAAGTTACGCACACTGTAGACCCGCGTGGCATAACAGATACAATAAGTTGAGACGGTGTTAAAAATGAATTCTGTGCCGCCCTGTACTGTTCTCTATCACCCGACTTGAAAGCATAGTTACGGTTTCTCAGGAGTGTCTGTACATTCGAGGTCATCCAAGGTTTTTGGTTAGGATATATCCGGATGCGTTTCTCCACTATGACATTATCAGTACAGCTTTTTATGTAGAACAGTACAGTCTCTGTCCGCTCCTGTAGATCTATTTGCTCAAATATACTCCACTCTGTACGTTCAAAGCAATCCTGGAGCTGAGAGAGTGCTCCATCAGGCCAGGTTTGAACGTTCTTTATGGCAGGTTTTGATTTTCTCCTGAGGGGAGTGTATGCAGGGACCAGGAACAATGAATGGTGGTCCGACATGCCCAAATGTGGGAAGGGAACTGTCCTAAAGGCTTGTTTTAAGTTGGAATAGACGTGATCTAGTGTGTTATTCCCTCTGGTTGAGCACCGCACATACTGTACAAAATTAGGAAGCACAGATTTGAGGCAGGCTTGATTGAAGTCCCCTGCCACAATTAAAGCTCCCTCTGGATGAGCCTGCATTTGTTAATTTATAATAATGTATAGCTGAGAGAGCGCTGTGCTAACATTAGCATTAGGAGGAATGTACACGCCAGCTATAATCACTGTTGTGAGCTCTCTGGGCATATAAAAAGGTCTACATTGTACAGGCATTACTTCTAAATCCGGTGTGCACTGTGAATATATGATCCTGCTACTAGTACACCAATCCAAATGAACATAGATACAAAGTCCCCCTCCTTTGCTCTTACCGGAGCTTATTGTCCTGTCCGATCGGTGCATGCAGCGGCTGGTTAGCTGAACGACCGGGTCCGGGATGAGCGGGTGGAGCCAGGTTTCCGTGACAATCATCACACTGCAGTTCCTAATATCTTGGTTGTTTGCCGTTAGTAACTCCAGTTCGTCAGATTTGTTGACGATAGACCTGGCGTTTGTAAGGAAGATGCTTGGCATTTACATATATAAATGTAGATTAATTGTTTGGTCGAAATTATTGGTAGGGACAAATGAGTGATCCCTGAATTTTGGTAGGGGCACGTCGCTTACGTCCCTATGCAAATCGACGCCTATGTATATTATTACCTTATACAGCACTTTATTTATACACTCTCCATCTACTATCTCTGAAAACGTCCTCGACTGAAACAAGAAAATACTAAACAAAAAGTATTTCTGATGACAAACTTAAGATACATATTAAATTCATTCTCATCTGAACCTTGCGGTCTCTTTTGAAAAAAGGTTTGTATGTCCATCGATTAATAGATATTTGCTATTATCATGTGTTTGTCACAAGGCTTTAATTCAATGTGAATAAGTGTACTGTAAATATACCAACATTCAGATAGACTAGAGGCCTTTCTCGTTTGGCTCTCAGCGGAGGCGGTCGCATTTTTCACTCCCCGTCCTTGCCCTTATTTTCCCTGCTTTGTCTCCTGTCTCGTCTCGTCTCATCTATTGAGAGACTCTCAACTCAACTCAACTCAACTTTATTTATATAGCGCTTTTTACAATTTTCATTGTTACAAAGCAGCTGTACATGAGACACATTGAATACAAGTATGAATTCGAAAGCAGCCCCCCCCGGCCAGGCAGATAGTGCAAAACAGTATGCAAACGGTGGTGAGGAACCCAAAACTCCCATCGAGAAAAAAAACCTCAGGGGAACCCGAGCCCAACCAGGGGATTCCAGTTCCCCTCTGGCAAAAGCTGCTGCCTCTGCACAAGCTCAACAGTGCTTGCACAACAAAGCTTAATAAAATATAAAAATTAAGGATTTAAGATTATCATTAACAATCTAATAGCATTTTAAATGTTGTATGAAAAACAAAGTTGTCGCGTCCTTTATCCAGCTCTATCCTCTTAGCTCTTGTCAGGTCACCGCTTCCCATTCTCAGCTCTGCCATCAGGTCTGGGCATGAACTGCATCCTGCGGTAACCATGGAACAAAGAGACAAGACTGGCTGAGAGTAGAGTACTGTTCTGCACTCTTTGATGCAACAAGTACATAATTTGTTGTTGGATGTGTTCCTGGTTCCGGTTGATCTAAATAATGCAGCCTAAATCCTCTGAGGATTAATATTATGGAGGTATAGTGTATGCAAGATTAAAAAGATGAGTCTTTAGTCTAGATTTAAACTGACAGAGTGTGTCTGCCTCCCGGACCGTGCAGGGAAGAATATTCCAAAGTTTAGGCGCTAGATAAGAAAAGGATCTACCACCTGCACCTGATTTTGAAATTCTAGGTATTACCAACTGACAGGACGCCTGAGAGCGTAATGTACGTGGAGGATTGTAATACAATAGAAGTTCATTCAAATACTGCGGCGCTAGACCATGTAGGGCTTTATAGGTAATAAGCAAGATCTTAAAGTTAATGCGATGCTTTATAGGTAACCAGTGCAAGGTTGACAGAACCGGGGTTATATGCTCATACTTTTTTGTACGTGTAAGAACTCGAGCTGCCGCGTTTTGAACCAGTTGCAGTTTTTGTAATAAGCCCGCAGGGCAACCACCTAGAAGTGCATTACAGTAATCTAGTCTTGATGTCATGAATGCATGAATTCATTTCTCTGCATCTGACAGTTACAGCATATGACGTAGTTTAGATATATTCTTAAGATGGAAAAATGCAATTTTACAGGTGTTGGCGACATGGCTTTCAAATGACAGAGTACTGTCGAATACAACGCCAAGATTCTTAGCTGACGACAAGGATTTTATGGAGCATCCGTCAATCGTTAAGCAGTATTCTTGGTTGTTACGCATTGCAGTTTTCGGTCCAGTAAGTAGCACTTCTGTTTTGTCCGAGTTTAGTAGTAAAAAATTGTTACTCATCCACATTTTTAAGTCAGCTATGCAATCCTTTATTCGATGAAACTGCTGAGTTTCATTAGGCTTCGCGGAAATATAAAGTTGAGGATCATCAGCATAACAGTGAAAGCTAATTCCGTGTCGCTTTATTATATCTCCTAGAGGTAGCATGTATAAAGCGAAGAGCAGAGGCCCCAAGACTGAGCCCTGTGGTACACCGTACTGGACTTGTGATTTGCGGGACACCTCATTGTTTATTGCTACAAATTGAAAACGGTCGGATAAATAAGACTTAAACCATTTCAATGCTATTCCGTTAATGCCGACGTAATTTTCGAGTCTATGTAGAAGTATGCTGTGGTCAATGGTGTCAAATGCAGCACTGAGGTCTAGCAGCACCAATAACGAAATACAGCCACGGTCAGACGCTAAAAGCAGATCATTTGTAACTCTGATCAAAGCAGTCTCTGTACTGTGACATGCTCGAAATCCACACTGGAATTCATCATTAATGTCATTCCTTTGGAGGAAGGAGCATAATTGAGTTGAAACTACTTTTTCCAGAACTTTAGATATAAAAGGTAAATTCGATATAGGCCTGTAATTCCCTAGTTCTTTAGGGTCGAGTTTGGTTTTTATAACAGCCACCTTAAATGCTTTAGGCACATGTCCTAATGTCAGAGATGAGTTAATAATACTGAGAAGAGGATCTATAATTTCTGGGAGCATTTCTTTCAGTAGTTCTGTAGGTATAGGGTCTAGCACGCATGTTGTTGATTTAGATGATCTTATGATTTTAGACAGTTCATCGTGATCTACTGTAGAAAATAATTGCAATTTCTCCTTAGGGGTGCTGTAGTTAGTTTGTTCAGCGGATTTCACTACAGGTTGCAGTGTTATAATTTTTTCTCTTATATCTTGGATTTTACTCGTGAAGTAGTTCATAAATTCATCACTGTTATGCTGATAATCAGAATCTGACGTCGATGACGACTTATTTTTTGTTAATTTATTTTGTTAACTCTCTCTGCACTGCTCTCCAAACTTGAAAATTATGGATCTGATCAGCTGGTCTCTCAACGCAATTGACAAGGCTGCCCGTATCGATTGAAGCTATTGGTGATCTAAATGGACAATAAAAGTGGCCGTTAATTGGATACGGTTTCTCGCCTCAAGACTAAACAATCGCAATCTTATCTTTTTCGGCTCCCCGGAACCAGCACTGGCCTTGGCCAAGGCCGCAGCTGGAAATCAACCCTGTGTAGAGCACTGCAGTGAGACGCTCTTGCATTCCTCCCCCACTATACAGACTCAAAAACTAAAACACGCACACACATGAAGACATTGCCCTGACCCGATCCCACGCTTCCGTCGCTTTGAACCACCGCGGGTCTGTGAACGGTGCCGTAATGGCACTGGACCGGATGGCTGCTTGCCGGAGCTGGATTAACTTCTCCTGTTGCAAGTCTTGTCTATGGTGTATTATGTGTATCTGTTTTTCTCACCACTTTCCTCATGTTATGCTGTATTTTTCTTCTTTATCTATTTCGTTACACTGTACTTGTATATGTGTAATGACAATAAATTGAATCCAAATCCAAATCAATGTTAACGTTAGCCGTTAGCAGAACGCTATTTAACATTATGAACATACAACATAGCCTAACTATAAATAGACACTTTCACAGTAATAACGAAGCCTGTGTAATATTGACTGATTTGAAAGACGGACGCCACCTAATGTTCTGTAAGAAATTATTTAACCTGAGAAGATTCGGGGCTTTTGAAAAATAAGCTAACAGGCTTCGAAAGATTGAGAAAAATAAGTTCTTGACCTTAAACAAACTTAAGTTTTTTCAGATTGCCCCATATATTTAAGTCCTTGGTTTACATGCGCTTATCGCATTAGCACAGTATCAGTTGTCCTCATGGTTCAGAGCCTCACGGTGAATCACAGAAGCTCACTATCATCAGCTCTCAATCTGACGTGTCCGAAAAAGCTCTTGGTTCAGTGTACTGCTTATCTGAAATTTATTGCAACCGGTTCTTGACTGGAGAAGGAGAACTGCTGTAGCAGTGGCATGAACCACAGTGCTGTAGATGGGTGTGCATACAGTGATAAGTTAAGTCCTTAACATATTTCAAATGTGTTTTATGGTATCACACCTATGATGTTTAATCAAATATCTGATTCACAAGCTTTTTATCTGCTTTAAAAATGACATGCATGCTCAGTATCATCGGTTCTGAATCGGACGTGTCCAAAAGAAACAGCTCTGGGTTCAGTGTGTACTGTGATCTGAAGCTGCTGCAACCGCTCAGTATCAGCTGCTCGTGCTCATGAGTTCTCTCTTCACCCTACTTCAGTTCAGTACTGTTGGAGTAACTGAATAATTAAATGGTTTATTTCCAGTCAGAGGGTTGGTCAGACACGCCAGAAAGTGAGTTATTCAAGTCATTTGTGTTAAAGTGCTTAGTGGAGACACAAACTTTTTAGAACGATTCAGTCTGATTTGGTGAACCGGATCCACCACTCCACTGAAAAGAACCCGTTCAAAAGAAAGTTTCATTTGTGAACCAACATCACTACTCAAAACTAGTTCAGTGTTTCCTACAGAATTTAGGGAGACTATGGCGGCTCAACCCCAATGTTCTATAGGGGGGTCCGGGGGCATGCCTCCCCGTAGAAACTGTTGTATATTTTGAAGGTAAATGCTGCAATCTGGTGGATTTTTAGAGCAAAATTATGTGACTCTTAAATTATACTACAAAGGGTTGCCTTAACCTCTGGCATTAAGACAGTTAAGACTATTTAAGACTTTATCATCCACCATTATCGTATTATGAGAATATACTGATAAACACTGTGGCAAGATCGTTGCGGTTTGGTTATTTATTCTGTATTAGACCACATGTGAATGTAGGCTTGTGCCAGTGTTCAATTTTAATGTAGTGGTAATTGATGAAGATATTACCAGGGTGTTGAATTGCATTCAAAACAGATTGAAAAGACTCCCCTTTACATCTCTCTTCACTGGCTACCGGTTGCAGCCCGTATCAGATTCAAGTCACTAATGCTTGCCTACAGGACTATCACTGGATCTGCACCGGCTTACTTCCACTCTCTCCTGCACTCCTACACCCCATCAAGATCCCTGCGTTCAGCAAACCAGCGGCGGCTTGTATTGCCTTCTCATAAGGGCAGTAAATCGCTCTCCCGCTCTTTCTCATTCACAATTCCTTCCTGGTGGAACATTCTTCCTATCTCTGTCCGTTCAACCACATCTCTCACAACATTTAAAAAACTACTTCAAACCCATCTCTTCTGTGAATACTTGACAGACAAATAAAAAACATACTAACCCTCTCCCTCTCTTTCTCTCAACAGGTAGTGGTCTAACTTGTGTTGAAACTAGTAACTTTGTAATAGCACCAGTTGTATTATTGCTCCTGTATGACATATCACTTATTGCTCCCTAAACTCTTTGAACTTTTTTGTGCAGCGTTCCCACTCTCCCATCATCAATGCAATATCTTAGCGAAAACTGAATGAAACTCCCAACAGGAATAAATGTTGTGACATATCAGAAGCTTATTGAAACAATGTCACAATGTTTGTATTTTCAAAATGTTAGTTGGTACCAAAGAAATGTATACCTGCTCCCAACCATGTGTAAATGTCGCGTAAAGAATAAACAAGTTAGGTATTCTTTCAGAGAAACTGATGACACTTTTTATCATAATGATATTTCACAAGTTCCTTTGGCCTGTCTTTTTTACGTTTTTTACTCATGAACTTTGTGTAAAACGAATGCGTTGTAACTCTTCGTTTTTACACAGCCATCCAATCACAGTGAAGGAGGGGCGGGACAAACACTGCATTGACCAACCATCACACTTGTACAACACAGCAATGGAGCAGTTAATATTGCTGGTTATTGCATTTTTATATTAAGTATTTTTCTTTAGAATAAGATACTCCTACCATGTTACGTTTGTGGATATTCCAAATCATGGCAACCAGGAAAAAGCTCTCCAGCTTACCACCAGCTTAATGTTGCAAAAGAGCACCAGACATTATTTCAGCTTGCTACAAACACCCTGTTGGGTCACGTTTATGCATTCATTTATTATTAGTCATATAGCCTATTAGTCTCTAAAGCATTAATTAAATATAACATATCAAAACTGAGTTCAGAACATTCCACAGCATTTGTAATTCATAGAGAAGGATTATGCAAATTATGGAAGAGTGTACATGCGCTCCCTATTTACGAACGATAGGAATTCAAGAACATACACACATTTAACCATGAAATCTGACATTTACAAAGTTTTCGTGAATCCAGGGGAGAGTTTTGAGAAATATTTAGTTGCAAATATATTTACAAAGGTGTCATGATTGAGAGCCAGTCTAAATACAGCAAGTCTAAGCAGGTTTGCTACTGTAGTTTTGGCGGGTTAAGATGGTGAAGGCCGCTTTAAGATGGGTTATGGCCTCTGACTTGCTCTCTAAAACCATCTTAACTCAAGTCTGGCCAGCCTGGTCAATCTGTAGCAGTTTTAGTCTGTGGGAGAGTAGAGTTTATTGTGATTATATATCGGGTTTAGGAGAACAGTAGCATACATCTGACATACAACATCGAATAGACCAACATGTGCTGATTTCTCTTTGCAGGCTGTAATTACAATGATCGTAACTGAAAGATAAAAATGAAAAGATCATGTTTGTTTTGTTTTCTCTTCAGCTTTGCAGCTGATCGTTCAGAGCGGTCTGAAGCACAGACATTGACCTCACCAGATATCAGTCATCATGAGGTTTGATCAGATTTTCACATGATCACTTTATGTATGGAGTTACTGATGTGTGTGTGTGTGTGTGTGTGCAGTGATGTTGTGTAGTTTTGTTTGTAATAAATGGAGATTTCACTCCAGCAGAATGTTGCTGTGAGGTCGTCTTCTTCATCATCTTCACCACATGTAGACGTCATTCCAGTAACAGCTCCTCCTCAGACGGTCTCCTGCAGGTCAGTGATGTTATTTTCCTTTGGAAAGCTTTGATATGAGCCAAACAAGATGACATGCAGTATGTTTTCAGATCACCAACAACTTCAGGATAACACAGGCCTTCAGACTGTGCCTAAACTGTCGCATGTGCGAAAAAAAATATTAATTTAAGGTGATATTTTTGTGTAGGTCGCACCAGCGTCTAATCTTTGTTTCTTTCACACTCTGCTGGCGTACCAAAGCCTGATGAGGCAGCACTGGAATCCGCACACGCAGATCTCCTCAGAAAACTATTTTAGCGCTTGTTATTGACAAGTAGACACATGATGAGTCTGAGAAGTTCAGGGAATGTATCTGTTATAAGACACCGCTGGATCACTTCAAATCCATTCACAGCCAGAATGAACAACATAACAAATTCTATTGTTAAGTTTAATTTGAAGTAATCTTTACGTTGTGTTTGGAACATGCAGAAAAGTGTCATTATTACAAACTAAAATCAACATATTAGCGTAACAAACCATTTCGTAATACTAAAAGTAAATATATAACTTACTTTATCTTACAGTATAATATATAAATCTGGTCTTTTTCGTTGGTTTAACTGAATTCAGAGGGATTTGATCTGTTGTGTTCAGAGTTAAGTCAGTCTTAGCAGTAATCAATAACACTTCTCTGCCTCTTTAAATGAGCAGAACCCGATCTGATGTCATCTGCTGTAGATGCATAGACATGCAGTATTTAAAGACTATTTAGACACATTTACACATATTTATATTTCGCTACAAATGTGAACACATTTCAAACTATCTGTGGAATTCTGAAGATTTTTCCCAAATTTTGGGGTGGAATGAACAAAAAGTCCTGTATGTTCCATATGAACAACTTGAAAGAAAAGCTTTATGAGCAAAACCTATGAGAGGGAAGATTTACACACAACAGGATAACTAAAAGTATATATTTTTTTAATTTTTTTAAAACTTATTTGGCGCCATTGGCTCATTAACTGATATTTGTGTCTGGAGCCCAGTGTACCATACATATCACGATGCAAGGTCGCGGTACAATACATCAGTCAAGACAGGTCAGTTTTTCATTAGGTTTCTTTGATCAGAATTTCTTAACAGAATTATCTGTATGCTCAGTTTTAAAATGATACTCCACCCAAAAATGAAATTCTGTCAGCATTTACTCAACCTCACGCCGGCACACATTCACTTCTATTGTACGGACACAAAACCAATGCCAGTGAATGGGTGGCGGTTAACAACAGTTTTCTTTGTGTTCTGCGGAAATGAGAAAGTCATACAGGTTTGAAATGACAAAAGGGTGAGTAAATCATGGTGGAATTTTCATTTTTGGGTGAACTATCACTTAAGGAAACATTTTCTGCTGGAGGAAAACATGTTTAGTGGTTTAAGGGCGGGGTAACATGCTATGTCATGCATTCAGACTTCATTACCCTGTTGAAAGTGCTGGCTTCTCAAGCTTAATATGGTTATTAAAAAACAAGTTGGACGTATAATTTCTGTGCTTGATACACTCCAGCACTCCAACTTGTTTCAGAAAGTTTTTTTAAGTCTGGATCTCTGTTTCGTAACAGGGATCCTATTCCTTTTACTGGCCATCTCCCAGAAAAGCACGGCAAAAGAAAGTCAAGAGGTTTTATACAGGCTCATTCAGTTCAAAAACATTACAAAATTTATATTTATTTCTCTTAAGAAGATATTGTGTCACTTACCCAATATAACAGTTGCTTTTCTGAAATAAAACCAGAATAAAAACCTCCAGCCTCGGCTGAAAAATGTGATCTCTGAAGGACGCATGCCTTGTTTTGGTCTTTTTTTTAACTTTAGATCCTGTTTCTTATACTAACCCCAGTAATAATAAAGTTGTTCATAGTGTGTTATAACTTTTGTGCGTTCATTTTGAATGTTGCACTATGGCAGCTATACGTTCACGCAACTCAAGTAACGAAAAACAAATATACTTTATCAGTTATTATTATACAGTTATTTTAAGCACTCTTTAAATAGAAAAAGACAAAAAATATTGTCTCTAATGTCACAGATTGTCGGCCTGAAACAACTGCTCTTTTTCAGCCTACTACTTAAACTGAGACATTTATTCATAAGTTTATTATAAACTGAAAACAATTAGGTTTACGAGACACATTTATGTCTGAGCGGGATTTGGTTTTCGTAATGTAAGTCGAGCATTTGCTTGGTACATGAGCGACTAAGCGAGACATTGAGCGAAATATTGAGACACACCGCTCCGCTCACATAGTCTGGTGTGAGTGGCTTGTGACCGTGTGTGCGTCCTCCTCTTGCGTGTTCACAAGCACTCTCTTCCGATGAGCTCCACGTGTGTGCGCGAGCCCTCGCCCTCTCGTATTTAACTGTCACTTGCATTTAAAATCAAAGAAGCGATCGTAATACAGCAACACATTGTGGAGAAAGGGTAAACAG
The DNA here is from genome assembly GCF_015846415.1 of Triplophysa dalaica. NCBI lineage: Eukaryota > Metazoa > Chordata > Actinopteri > Cypriniformes > Nemacheilidae > Triplophysa > Triplophysa dalaica. Next base: position 28,574,926 of record NC_079544.1, read on the forward strand.
CGTATAGCCACTCTTTAATGTAGATGTACTGTATTGTGATTTTGTCCAATGATGTTGTGTTTATAAATCAGGATTTTAGCAGCGGTTAAAGTGACTGCTGGTGGCATCCCGCCATAAAATACAGTTTAATGTGACAGATAAGAGAGTAGAAGAAGAAGAGATAAGTGCTAACACTTACACAATGCAAACACAATGTGATGACGACACACATATCCTAAGTAGTTTGTGACGTCACCAGCACCACAAGTTTGTCAAAATCCTGTGGGAAACACTGTTGTGATGATGTGTTGTGTGCTCGTGCCTCCAGCAGCTCGTGCTCTTCTGGAAATAATGGTTCAGCTGTATCTATCTTTTATAAAAGTGATCAAACAAAATAATTTTCAAAGATACGATGTTGTACAGTGCTCAAGAGTAATATGAGATTGGCAGAAACTGAGTGTATCGCCCCATCTTTAACAAACTCAATCTTACAAAATTTACATTCTAAATGCTTATAAATGTGGACAATACGTTAATCTTGAAGTTTGTATGAAACACATCTGCTTAGAATGTTAAAGGAAGAAGGGGATGTCTGTCAAGGTTTGAAAAGATTGCATCATTAAATGACTGAAGTTTACTATAACTGAAGTATTCAAAATTATAGGAGAGATTTTAGCAGACTGTTTAATGGACTATTTTATTTGGCAAACTTGTATTACAAACGGATTAGTCACTTTCATCAGATCAGGTAATGTGTAATATGACATTTTTTACAATTTAAAGTATTTACATTATGTAATAATCATTTTTCCATTATCTATTATAAAAAATTAAGACAGAAATGTATTTTAGAAAGTTCTTAAGATGGTTGACATCTTTCCGTGTACAGCTGAATAAACTTAGCATGCAGGCCCAGAGCCTTGGTCTAGCCCTCCAGGTGGTGGCCGTCTGACACCGATGAATCGGGACAGCACGCTCGACCTGGGGTACGTGGACATATCCCTTAGCTGCCCCAGTGTCAAGGGAAGTCAGGGCAACGTAGCTCGTTTGACGTGAAAGGGGCGTTCTAGGTCTTGGTGAGCTCCTCATGCATCTCCAGGAAAAAAGATACCGGGTCGGAAACCGGGTCGGTTCTCAAGATGCAGTCTCGACACAACCTCAAGAGACTGACAGAAAAGGAACTTTTCAGAAAATTCTGAGACCGACAGAAGGCTGTAACAGATTTGGAGAAGCCTGAGGGCGAACAATTTGATACTCAAATAATTTTTTTACAAACCTAACCGAATGTTCAGAAATCATATTTTATCTGTCTATTACTTGAGACAGCTCTGGATCATTTCAAATCCGCTTACAACAAGAAGAAACGACGTAACGTTTTACGTGAAGTTATATTTACATTGTGTTGTGAACATGAAGAAACAACTCATTTATTACACACTAAACCTATCTCAAGAACACAAGGCCATTTTATTTTCATGTACAGCACTATAAACAATCAAATATATACTACTTAAAAGTACGTATATCATAAATATGGTCTTGACATTATTAGTTAGTTTAAATGAATTCAGAGTACTAATTTGTTCTGGTGTATTAAGAGTTAAACAGTGTCTGTATTATCAGATCAGGCTCCTCTGAATTCACTGCTTCTTTTGAACCAAGTGTGCTGTCACCTGAAGTTCAATGCATAGACAGGCAGCATTCTAACACTGTTTGAACACATTTACACACATTTGTGGACAAAACCTTTCCTTTAGCTCAGTGGTTAGAGAATGACAGTAGCGATGCCACGGTCATGGCTTGGATCCCAGGGGATTGCACATAGTCAGAAATGTATAATACAATGCAATGTAAATCGCTTTGGATAAAAGCATCTGCCAAATGCATAAATGCAAAAGCAAACACATTTAATGGATGGGAGAAAAGGACTATATCCTGAATCACACAAGCGAGTCGTCTGTCGTTTTCATTTCAGTTCTGGGTCACTCCGTGTAATACCCGAATTCGTCCCATTTGCGAAACTGCATGCGGTAGGCCAATCACAGCAGACTAGACCATCTGACCAATCAGATCAGAGTAGGCTGACAGAAAGGAGTGGATTAGACGGATAAATGGCCAAACGAATCATTTGAGAGTCAGTCAAGAGGTGAGGTGATAATAACAACTGCCTGTTATTAGAAAATGAAAGTGTTTTTACAGGGTATATGTACATAAACCTGTTGTTGGACACTCTAGAAACCAAAGCAGGACCTTCAAATCTAAAAACATTTACTGTTTAATGATGGCGAATGTGTGTCCTCCCGTTGGAAGCCACTTGCCCTTCTTTTATTGTGGTCTGACGCCGACTCTGATGATCTGGTCCTGTAAAATGGGATCATTCTGATCCAGTTTCAACTTTCTAAACAACTGACCTCTGGAGAATTGAACACAGACCAAGTGTCTATGAAGATGAAGGCTTTGAGACTAATGTGATGTCTGATGTTTGATGTCTCAGTGATCTCACAGCCCATCAAAGTCCCTCTGACATCACTGCCGCTGACGGAGCAGAAAACCTAGCGTATAAGCCTCATCTCAGCAGGTAAAATCACTCATGACATGTCACGAGATGCCAATCAGAAGCAAGTATACTATAGTCATTGACTGTAGGATAATATTCTTTGTGAAATCTTGTTTTGTTTCTGAAGGTCCAGTGTGGGTGAGGATCTCCCTCATGTAGACCCAACTGAAAAAGTGAGCAATGCCTCTCGCTTCCTGAAAGAACAGGTGAGATAATGTTCATGTCAAGATAAGCATCTCATGATGAATAGCACTGTGGACTTTGTGTCAGACAGCCACAGATATAACAGCATTTACAACTTCTACTTTGTACCCTCCTGACATACTTAATGCATACCTGTGATTATTTTTTTAAGAAGTGCGTCTACACACACATACATATTACCCACTGCAACAAATGATTCTGAAGGGTTAGAAATTACTACCCATACAAATCTCTTCAGAATATCAGGTCAAGAGGCACAGATGAGGATCCAAAGGCCGTTGTTTATTAAAGGGTAATCCACCGTCATAATCCACAACAGGTTAGAGGTCACACACAGAGGTGATGAGCAATCCAACAATCAAACACATGATTCACACCAAAGATCAGGAACACAACAAAGTGCTGTGACAAACCAAGGGTGCGTCCAAATCACACACTTATGCACAATTCTACGCATTTTGTGGTATAAGTCGTGTGAGTAGTGTGTTCACATTGAAAATCCTCAACAAAGAAGTGCAATTTAAGTACTATGATGATGCACTCATTCAACCGAAAATATGACGTGTGGAACTCTGGAGATTTCATGCACTCAACGATCAAAGTTTGGTTTACGTGATGGATGGGAGGCGGAGCTGTCAGATGCTGCTCGAGCAAAGTTCTCCTCCAGAGTGATCACTAGGGGTGTAACAGTACGTGAGTTCCTACCTCACAGGCCACGTTCCAAATATAGTCATCATTCCTGTGTCCTACTCCCTTCAGAGGGCAGAGCCCTCGGAGTTTAGACTTTGAAGTGAGCAGGGAGTTTAGACTTTGAGTGCGTGCCATTATGGAGACGTTTGGAATGCACTTGGCAAAGGAAGTGATGTCATTTCCTCATCATCTTCAGCTGACGTGTTCCTGTGACAACGAAGCATTGTGTCTGTCAGCAGACGTCACTGTTCTAATGGCATAACTTAAGCCTAAAACCTGATACAAATAAACTTAAAACTTGGTGTGAAGAAAATGGATCAGATTACAATTGAAGAGACGTTGAATAAATCCACCCGGTGACAATCCAAACAAGCACATGAACCTAAACATGAACAAGGAGGCTTGCAACTAAACAACAGGATAGATACATTCAATAACCAACAAAAGACACAGAGAGAGTGGCAATGAATCAATAAAATTGGCCACAGATGAGGTGGGTGTGGTCTACTTAGAATGGGCGGGGCTTGACAGAAACAACCGGAATAACAAGGCACACTACAAACAAGTGAAAGCAGACAGGAGTGTTATATTTACCTCCATTTTATTTAGCAGATTAGCATATGTGACCCTGGACGACAAAACCCGTGTTATGGGTCAATTTTTAGAAATTGAGATTTTTACATCATATGAAAGTTGAATAAATAAGCTTTCTTCTTACGTATGAGTTGTTAGAATAGGGCTCTATCTGTCTGAGATACACTAGTTTAAAACTCAGGAATCTGAGGTTGCCCAAAAATCTAAATATTGAGAAAATTGCCTTTGAATTTGTTTATCAGGGACACTGTGGCAGGCCATTCACTCACAAAAATAAAGTTTTGATATATTTAAAGTAGGACATTTACAAAATTTCTTCATGGAACATGATCTTTACTTAATGTCCTAATGATTTTTGGCATAAAAGAAACATCTATCATTTTGACCCATACAATGTATTTTTGGCTTTTACTAAAAATGTTCCCATGCTACGTAAGACTGGTTTTGTGATCCAGGGTCACATATAGTCTACATGTAGTTGACTTTTCCACCTAATATAATTCAGTACAATTGAAGTGATTTGTATGTGTAGTATTATAAGTCCCTCAAGAATCATTTAACAGTGTATACAGACCTCTTCAGATGACATAAAAAAACACTGGCTCAGAATAACTCATTCTTTTAGTTACACAAACGTTTGAATATCTATGAACAGTGTATATATACTTATATTTGTAAGATTTAATAAGAACAACAAATCTTTTAAAATGGTATATACTTGATATGTTTGAATCGGTTGTTTGATCATGATGTCACTGTGTGACGTGCAGCTGGAGGGCAGGCGGTCATTTTCTACATAAGATATCACAAACTCAAAACACTTTTCCTTTTGTCGTTTATACTTGTTCAATTCCATCAAACCACAAGGTTTTTTATTGTGTAGCAATACTGGGAGCGCTTAAAGTGCTGTAATAAGGACTGGTTCTTTTAACAGCAGTTAGTGTTCATGACAAGTAATGTTTGACTGAAATGTGAGTTTTCCTGCTTGTTGTTTAAATGCTTCAAAGAATAAAGTGAGAAATCCCACGTTAAGTGTTTCTCACACACAGAAGTCCACACATAGACCCTTTGCACTTGTGATAGTGAGTTTGTATGTTTGAAATCACTGCCTGCCTCCAGCTGCACTTCACATCTCATCTAAACCATGTGACTGCAAACAACCTATGGTTGAGTAGTGAACTGTGTCCTTCATCTGTACGTTAAGGGAGGAAACACCAGTCCAGACGTGGAGGCGTCTGTGCCCTGTAAAGATCAAGATATTCCCACCTTTGATGAATGGACTAAACTCATGATGGAGAATGAAAAGAGTAACTTGTTAAATTTTTTTCACACTTCAATCACAGTCATACAGGTGTGTGTCTGTTCTTGTATGGTTTATGGGGACACAAATGTGTATAAATCGTGTGTAACCATGTAAACCTGGCTAATAGGGACACTTGCTGTTTAGGGGAGACAATATTCAATTCCATTATATATTGCTTTTCAAAGTATTGCAGAGAAGATTTACAAACGCTGTCAGGCAGCAGTTACTGTAGTAAAGAGAATAGATCAAAAAAAAGATAAGAGACATTATGTTGTGTTATAATAACACATTGAACTTCTGCAGTTTTCACCATACGATATGATGAAACCTATCTAGAATAAATACTATGATGCATGATCGTGATATAAATCAAATAGAATTATTGTCATTACAATAAACCCTGTTCAATTTGCAATAATAGAATAGCATGCAAATATAATGCAATAGTTCAATGTAAGATGTTTATGAAGTTTAAAACTCTAGAAGCAGCGTCAGCAGCAAACCAGAGGTGACACAGCATCATAATCATGATGTGTATGGAGAGTCCTCGTAAAGCACATATACACGTGTGTGTTGTTTAGGTGAAAGCACACGTGTTTCTGTTGGAAATCATGGTGGTAAACAAGTTCAGCAGATCTTCAGTAACTACGCTTCTGTGGAGTGTGGAGCAAAAATACTGTCCTCAAATCCTGAAGCAAAGGTATTTCAGCTCTCATCTCAATAACACGTGATATATACACATGGATTAAAGTAGGGTGGCTCTGCTCATACTGACCTGAAGAAACAAAACTAACTTAAACTCATGAAATTGTTTGAGAAAGGTGACCGTACAGCTTCTGTCTACAGTGTCACGGCTGAGTTTTTAAATTCAGTCTTAATAACTCCATCCATGTTCAGAGTAAAGCACATATTGAACGCTCTCTCTCTCTCTGTTTTAACTAGTTCTGTCACAGTAATACATGTGATGAAGTTTTTCAGATGAATACAATATTTAACACAATTAACGCTCCATCTGTTTGGAGCGTTTTGGCTAGCGTTACATTATATAATCACATTCTTATTCATGCTGAGACTTTTAAACCATTTGGGCAGGATTTATAAACGGCTTTGACACGTCCAGAAAAGACAAGCAGCTTCTTATGGCAAGCCAAAGGACTCACAAATACGCTGTAGATTAAACAACCTTTAAATTCAAATGCTGTGTTACGCCGTCGCGATTCCAAACGGCATAAAAAACGCCCAAAAAGCCTTAAATAACGATGTATTTAGTGCTGTATTAAGGTGCCTCGAAAAGTTCACGTAAAGTTATTAAAAGCCTTACAAATGTTACAATTGTCAGCTCTCATTTATACTTAAATGATTAATTAATGTTCAAATGAAGAAAAGAATTCATGGAGACATCAGTAGTACTGATATCAGTGATGCAGATTTACATTCATAAAAAGATGGCATTAAAGAAATGTAAAAAAAAAGTTTCTACATTAATTTGGAGATTATTAGAATCTACAATTAATTAAGCAATTCATTTCCCCACAAAAAAAGTGATTACTTGTTTTTTTAATCAATCGACAACACTAGTTTTAACACAAAGTGATGCTTTTGTCCAGTGTTCATTTAACTGACACATTTTATCATCATAGTTTTCGTCAATGGCATGTTTTCACTGAGGAAAAAGAGACCATAACTATTTAATGAAGACTTCATCGATATCTATTGATATTTCCCTCAACTAATGAAAAGTTAGAAGCCCACAACTGAAGTGTAATGCCCCCAAACCACAGGAAGCCACCACAAGTGTCGAGTCATCACGAGAAGAAGAAGACCATAAATACAAAGAATGATTGACATGTTGAAGTTTGTGTAGAAGAATGAATGTTGATTTGATGTATTGTGAAAGCGGTCTGCGTGAATGACACTGTTTATGTGGATGTGCTGAGAATCAGAGGTTATTTCATTCATCTGATTTCATTTCACACAGAGTACTTCAGCTGTTCTGATGGACAACATGGACATGTACATGCTGAACCCCTGCAATAACAAGATATGGTAGAACACCATCCACCGCTGTTTGCTCTAGAATGCTTCTCAGATCATGAATGCGTATCTCATGGTTTTCTTCCTGGCTTTCAGGTTCATTGTTGAGCTGTGTCAGCCCATTCAGGTGAAGCAGCTGGACATCGCAAACTTTGAGATCTTCTCCTCAAACCCCAGAGATTTTCTGGTGTCCATTAGCGACAGGTCAACACATGCTATCATTCACACTTCACTGTCCTCTTTCTTAGTCCGTATTATCTGAAATAATCGGATCTTCATCACAAGCTTAAGCTTGTTTTCATCCCAAGAACTAGGATGCATGAATGCATGGTGAAAGTTGTCTTTATACATGGATTTATTTTGTAGACTCTTGATCTGAAGTGTGTTTCAAATGTAGAATTAGAAAGAAAGCGATTCATCATGAGCAGACAGGACAGCACCAGATCTTAAAGAGATGATGTGCCTGCTGTTTTTGACGATTCATTTACAGTCTGGTGCTCATTAAAAAAGTCCTTTAGACAATTATTTAAAATGTTTTCAAAAAACAGATGTGTACCCTGAAACATGTCAGGTCAGACAAAAGCTGTTTTTTCTTTGTATCCAGATATCCAACCAACAAATGGGTGAAGTTGGGAAGGTTTCATGCTCGGGACGAGCGGACAGTGCAGAGTTTCCCACTGAATGAGCAGATGTTTGCTAAACACACTAAGGTTAGTGAGAATAAACAACACATCACTGTCATCATAAAGTGGATCTTGTCGTTTTCTAACTCTCTTCTTTCTTCTCTCACGTCTGCGTCAGATGTTCACCAAATACATGAAGGTTAGTGTTTTGTCTTCAATCATGTGTCATTATTACAGAGTGACCTGTTTTCAGTGTTCAGTGATCCTCATAAAGTCATTCTCTCTTCAGTAAACATCCATGTGTGATCCATGTCTAAAATAAAAAAGCAATAAGCCCCAAGAAGCAGTGGGTTACAGTGCATTTTATAACAGCTAAGGGCGTTGTGGCACAACGTGAAGCGGACTAGAACTCCGCTCAGCCAATCAGAATCAAGGACCAGAACTGACCGTTTTATAATTGTAAGTTGATGTCTGATCTATGACATGTGTCATGAAAGTAGATTTTTAACATCTAGGAGGCAAATCACAGACTTGTTCTATGGTGTGACTGTCTCCAGTTTGGTTCAATAAGAAAAGAGAAAAGCATTATTATAACTATTATAACTATAACTACAGTTGAAAGAAAAAGTATGTGAACCCTTTGGGCTTACTTGGATTTCTTCATAAATTGGTCATAAAATGTGTTCTCATCTTCATCTAAGTCACAACAATAGAGAAACACAGTCTGCTTAAACTAATACCGCACAAACATTATACGTTTTCATGTTTTTATTGAACACAACATGTAAACATTCATAGTGCAGGGTGGAAAAAGTATGTGAAACCCTAGACTAATGACTTCTCCAAAGAGCTAATTGGAGCCAGGAGTCAGTCAACCTGGGGTCCAATCAATGTGATGAGATTGGATGTGTTGATTAAAGCTGGCCTGTCCAATAAAAAACACACACCAGATTTGAGTTTGCTGTTCTGAAGAAGTGTTGTCTGATGTGAACCATGCCTCGCACAAAAGAGCTCTCAGAAGACCTACGATCAAGAATTGTTGACTTACATAAAGCTGGAAAGGGCTACAAAAGTATATCTAAAAGCCTTGATGTCCATGTGTCCACGGTAAGACAGATTGTCTACAAATGGAGAAAGTTCAGCACTGTTGCTACACTCCCTAGGCGTGGTCGTCCTGTAAAGATGACTGCAAGAGCACAGCGCAGAATGCTCAATGAGGTGAAGAAGAATCCTAGAGTGTCAGCTAAACACTTACATAAATCTCTGGCACATGCTAACATTTCTGTTGACAAATCTACAATAAGGAAAACATTAAACAAGAATGGACTTCATGGGAGGACACCACGGAGGAAGCCACTGCCGTCCAAAAAAAACATTGCAGCACGTTTGAAGTTTGCAAAAGAGCACCTGGATGTTCCACAGCACTACTGGCAAAACATTCTGTGGACAGATGAAACCAAAATTGAGTTGTTTGGAAAGAACACACAACGCTATGTGTGGAGAACAAAAGGCACAGCACACCAACATCAAAACCTCATCCCAACTGTGAAATATGGTGGAGGGGGCATCATGGTTTGGGGCTGCTTTGCTGCCTCAGGCCCTGGACGGATTACTGTCATCGATGGAAAAATGAATTCCAAAGTTTATCAAGACATTTTGCAGGAAAACTTAAGACCATCTGTCCGCCAACTGAAGCTTAACAGAGGATGGACGATGCAACAGGACAACGACCCAAAGCATAGAAGTAAATCAACAACAGAATGGCTTCAACAGAAGAAAATACGCCTTCTGGAGTGGCCCAGTCAGAGTCCTGACCTCAACCCGATTGAGATGCTGTGGCATGACCTCAAGAGAGTGATTCACACCAGACATCCCAAGAATATTGCTGAACTGAAACACTTTTGTAAAGAGGAATGGTCCAAAATTTCTCCTGACCGTTGTGCAGGTCTGATCTGCAACTATAGGAAACGTTTGGTTGAGGTTATTGCTGCCAAAGGAGGGTCAACCAGTTATTAAACCCAAAGGTTCACATACTTTTTCCACCCTGCACTATGAATGTTTACATGTTGTGTTCAATAAAAACATGAAAACGTATAATGTTTGTTCGGTATTAGTTTAAGCAGACTGTGTTTCTCTATTGTTGTGACTTAGATGAAGATCAGAACACATTTTATGACCAATTTATGAAGAAATCCAAGTAAGCCCAAAGGGTTCACATACTTTTTCTTTCAACTGTATAAGTATTATTATAACCTCTGATTGCATTACATAGCCGTAATATCATTTTACTTACTTTAATTTATGAAACCTTGCTACATTTATTTTTTATTTTTATTAAAGCAATAATGTCAGGACTTTCAGTGAGACACGGACAAAGGACCCAAGTGCAGACAGCGGATAAGGGCTTAACAAGACATTTAATAAAATATAAATACAAAACAAACGCCCACGAGGGGTTAACATAACAAAACATGGAAACAGGAACAAGGACTAACTAGACTAGGACTAATACTAACACTTGACATAAAACTACAATAAACTAGACTAACAGTACAACACCATGGACCGAGAACTCATCCACATGGCAATGAACCAGCACAAGACAAGAGACATGAGGTCAATATATGTGGACAAAATCAAGAGGGGACAGGTGCGACTGGAATGGCCGGCTGGTTCTGCCACAAGACCAAGAAACATATGACAAGATGAGGCAGAAACCTGAAGCAGTGGGTTACAGTGCATTAATAACTACTGTGGTACGACGTGAAGCAGAGTGCCTAAAGCCCGTAATTGTTATAAAATGCACTGTACCACACTGCTTCGCAGGGCTTATTGCTTTTATAAAACGATTTCTACATATGATTATCAAAGTTTCATAAAATAATGTGGTGCGGTCAGCCGTTTTATATTGAGGTATTTTATAACGGCTTAAAACCAGAGGTGGGGACAAGTCACATATGGTCAAGTCCAAGCAAGTCTCAAGTCTTAACCATCAAGTCTCAAGTTAAATCTCAAGTCACAGTTAAGACAAATCAAGCAAGTCAAGTCAAGTCAAGGGTTCACCCTAAGCAAGTCAAGCTGAGTCCTGATATGTTTCAAGTCAAGTCACAGTACTAAAATAAACAGAGGTAAAAATAATCGAGCAGCTATTCAGCTTCCACACGCAGTCCACACCAACACTTGAAAATGCGCACATTTAATATAGACATTTGCCTACGTGTAATATAGAGAAGCCCCTTCTTTTTAAAATGCCCCCCAACATTAAAATTCGGGCTACGTCACTGTTATAGCCAAATCCCCCAAAGACATCTACGAGATGAGACGTAGGCTTATCAGTGATGATCGATGATCACATTTCTAATATTAATAAAAAACAACCAAGGCCAAATTATGACAAACATAAACGATTAATTCATTACATTAGTAATCGTTTTGTTACATTGACTATAAATAAATTGCTTTCTTATCTTTCCTTGTGGTTCTTGAAATGTCGAATGAAATTTGACGCTGTGGTTGTCATGTCCGACATTCTTGCATTGCATACTCTGCATCTGCCAAATCTTTTTTTATTGGCACAGTCCAATAAAGTTCAAAGTCCTTATAGACGAACGTGACTATCTGTGGAGCTCGAATGTTGTCTCCTATGTTTGGCACAGTTTGAGTTGTGCAGCGTTAAAGGCACAGGCGCTAATTAGTGCTTCTGAGTCAAAATATTATTTTTAAATTGAATTGTATTACTTTATTTTACTTTAAGTCATTGTCGAGTCTTCCACTTTAGGTCAAGTCAAGTCACTTGCTCTCAAGTCAAAGTCAAGTCAAGTAATTTTCTTACATCAATCAAGCAAGTCCCAAGTCCTGTAAATTGTGACTCGAGTCAGAGTCCAGTCAAGTCATGTGACTCGAGTCCTCCACCTCTGCTTAAAACTCCGCTCAGCCAATCAGAATCAAGGACCAGAACTGACCGTTTTATAATGCTCTGTAGCTTCACATGCCTTATTGCTTTAACACATTTATACCTCATGCATCATTTCTAAAAGCAAAGGAACGTGAAAAACCATGACAAATGATTTTGAAAGAAAATCAATGAAAAGTTATATTCAGTTAAGAACAAGTCTGGGACCAGACTTGTCTGTGAAGCCGGACATGTATCAACTGTGTATTATTCCATTACATCATAAGACACATTTACACAACAGTTCAAAAAAATCTTTCAATAGTGAAAGAATTGACAAGTTTGTGAACTTATCTGTTCTTAAACATCACGCTTAACACTTCATCAATTTATGCATTTCTTCACAAATGTTGTCTCACAAACCCCTTCTACTGAATATCTGTCAACTCTCCATATTTTTGAAGAGAGTGATGCTGTACGGGGATTATCATGACATGTGCTTATAGAAGATGGACGTTTCTAATGAAGATTTTCCTTGTTTGACAGGTGGAGTTGCTGTCTCATTTCGGTTCTGAACATTTCTGTCCTCTCAGTATGGTCAGGTATCACACTATGACTTTATTATTTTGTTGAGCGTATTAAGAGAACAAGATATGCAAATTGATTTTTAGAAAGAATGTTCCTGAGTACAAAGTCACATCCATTAAGGGACAAAGTGTGAAGTACAATCATTGATTCAGAGCGAGTTTGTTCCCAACTATGAAGCTGTTTGCATCAATGACTGTTTGAGGAAACTTTCTAATTGATGAAACACTTTGATGATTATGTTTTCTTGTGCATTTATTGAATCAAAATTGGGAGTTATGGTATGTGCAGAGGTCCATATGTTATTCACTGCGTGCTATAGGCAGGTACAGACATTGGGTGTTTGATGATGAAGTGATATCTACCATCCCCTTCCTGCCTCTTCCGTCTAACAGGCGGTTTAGAGTAGCGCTCTGTATAACAAAAAGTTAAAAGAATAGTTTAGTCCTAGTAACTTCATTTACTTGTGACTATAAAAGAAAGAAACTGAACCATCACGGTTAACACTTGCGTCCTGATTTAAGACTCAAGCAGTTTAGTGTTAGTCCACATTTATACTGCAGTCTTCTCACCACACGTTTATGTTTGAAGGTTTATATTAACGGACTACACTAACTGTGTGTGTGTGTTTGTGTGAAGGGTTTTTGGCACCAGTATGATGGAGGAGTATGAGATGAACTCATCTGACAGACAACACTTTCATGATGATCCAGATGACGGTAAAGCATTGTGATTCTGTTGTGTTGAATGTTGTCGGCTGGTTTTTACTCAGATTGCTCGCTGATAAATACATTTGCTTTCAACAACACTTTTCTTTTTTGGACATCTAGATCCGTCTCCTGATTTTCTGCCATTAGATGAGAAATCCTCCAGAAATCTGATTGGATCTGCTAAAGGTAAATGTGGACTTAATTCATCTGGTTTAATTGTCATTGTCACTGTCACTGTAACGCAGTCACTGTGAAAAACTTGAAGAAAATTCCAGTTTACATACTTGAGGCTGAATCACAGAGGCTCTTCACACTGTAAAGGTTTTCTGACTAGACACGAATGGTTCTAAAGTTAATGTGACACCTCCCGATCAAACACGCCCCATTGCACAAGCCCACCCCCGCCAGTGATTGACAGGTCAGAGGAAACATAAATGCATGGAATTTGTGATTTCATACGAGTTTTGTCAGGCTCACCACGTGACCCCAGAGGAAGTCAGATACCTTATGGGGAATGCCTTTTGCCATTGAAATATAACAGGGTCCTAACTCTTAAGACAAATAGACTTTGCTTTTCCCATTAATATTATGCAGACATTGTACGTTCGCGGGGATGCAAACGGTTTTCATTTGTATTTAAATGATGTCACCCATTTTACATGAACAAATAGAAAATGCAAACGGAAACAAAGTTTGCCATTGCTTTTGAATTTTGTGTTGAAAATCGTTCCATAAAGTGAAGTTGTGAGAAATAAGCAGGCAGGACGAGCATGTGAATACAGACACATCCTGTCACACTGCGCCACTTTACATGGTTTTTAATAGAAACATGCGCTTGTTTACTCTCTCTCTCACTCTTTCGGTTTATTGGCGGGTCTTGTTACGGTCCATACCGCCACCTATTGAATCAGCTGTGGATTGCTCAGCAAAGAGACACTGCCGTTTCCTAGTTTCATAAGTCCGGCGGAGTGATACAAGTGGTTAAAGGGTGTCTGTGCTGAAACTGGTGGCATATTGAATGGCACTCAGCCAATCAGATCCAAGAACCAGAATGAAGTGTTGTGTAAATATGATTACATAGCAATATCATTTCAGATGACAGTAAATGATCCACTCAAAGTTACGCTAGGCCTTCACAAAACCCTGCTGTTGTCAGAAGGACTGTCCACCGTTGGTGTGACCATAGATCCTCTTCAGTCCTGCCTATTGAGTCATGAAAAGTTCAAATGTGTCACAACTGCTTGATGGTGGTGTGACTGATTGTGAATGTCAATGACTCATGGCTCAACACAAGACAAATGAATGTGTTTCAGATGTTCTGCTCACGATGGTGAACAACATCGCTGCTAATGTCCTCGGCGGCAGGGACGCAGGTTTGTTCTTCTTTTCCTCTCTTACTCCACCACTCTCTCTTCATATCACAGGTGTTTAATCATGTGTTTCTTTTCTCTGTTCTGCAGGGAATTGTTCCACTGAAGGTTTGAATAAATCAGAAGAACCTCCTCCACCCAATGTGTATGTCACTCTGCTTGTCTTTCAGAACATCTGACTTATTCACCGCCTGTGTGTATGTGAAAATGCTTTGTTTTCTCTCAGTTTGATCGAGTGTCTCACGTGAATAGAAAGAATGTAGTACAGAAAGTAAAGAGGTGCAACCCGTGGATTGTAAAACCCTAAACATTGGACTCGGGTTATCATGGTATCATAAACATGTCTTACGATATGATACTATACCAGCTGAAGTATCATGATGGTGTGCCATGTTCATAATTCAAATCTATACAGAAAAAAACAGATTTACATGAAACATTTTGTATTCACTATAGTAAACTGTATTATACTTTGCACTAGAATATGTTGTTGTATTAACTGTAGAAATTGGAAAAATTGTAGCAAATACTGTAGTATACTTTACTATGGGAAGACTCAAAAACACTAGTGTCTAGGAGTTTAAGTAGTTTACTGTAGTAAATACTAAAGTACACAAGATCATTTTTCACATGGGAACTAATTCAAATGTGGGACAAATTTCATTGATACATAAGTCTTTATGAAGGGAAATATTAGGCTTACTTTAAATGCAGAAATAAGACAGCCAGTAGGTGGCATCAGTTCCCTTTCTGTCGGTCTCTCAACGTTGTGTCGAGAACGACAGATGGGGTTCGCCCTTGAGAACCAATCAACTCTGACTACTATAGAAAAGGCCAATGAAATTTGGCAAATTAAATTTGCATGCCGGGCTCCGCCCCCGGATATCCGGTATAAAATGAAGCCGGCGTGCAGCATTCATTTACCTTTTTGTTCTTCTGAGCCTTCACTCATGACTACGAACAGAGCGAATTCAATGAATACTTCTTCTTCTACATTGCCGGATCTACGACGTGTTGCAGCGGATCGTCCTTACCTGCAGCGACCTTCCCCTGGGCGTCTCCGTGGTTCCAGAGGTGTTAGAGATTTTTTCTAAAGAGGTCCTTTTCAGGATTGAGCAATTTCCAGCTCGGCATGTCCCGCTGTTCTCTTGGGTGTGGCACCCTCATCGAGGAGGGGGATGGACACGATTGCTGTGTTAAGTTTCTGGGCGTCCAGCACGCTGAAGCAGCGATCGTTGACACATCTTGCCCGCACTGCGGGCAGATTGTCATTCAGAAGTTGCGGTCACGGGTGGCTGTTTTCCTACGGGAACCAGCCACCATTTCGTCTGCTACCCGGGCCGTGACATCGGTGGCTACGGCCCCGAAGTCTGCCTGTATTAGCAGCGTTAGTGATGTGGGGTCCTCTGCGAATGTAAACCCGCCAGCCAAGTACTCACGGGCCGATCGCACCCCGATTCGCTCTTTTGAACGCCCCCCAACCGGCGGTGGCATAAGGGGGAACGTGCGGCTGTGGTTCATCCGTGCCGCAGACGGCTGCCACCTGGGGGAATCGGCCATGCCTACCGTCCAAGGCGTGTAGGAGTGGTGCCGAAGCCTCGCGCTGCCGCGGGCCAGGCTGCCTCCTCTCTCTATGCCATGGCCATCCTGCAGGTCTGCCGGGCCAGGGCATTGAGAGAGCTCCACGAAGGTAAGGCCGACCCGGGTATAATGCAGGATCTCCGTGCTACCACTGACGCCGCTCTACGTGCGACCAAGGTGGAGGCACGGGCCCTGGGTCGGACTCCGCATGGGGAATAGCTACCTCCTGGGCACTGGCCAGAAGCGCCTCCCTAGCAGACATCTGTGAACTGCAGGTTGGGCTACACCCAAACACCTTCGCAAGGGTTAACAACCTGCGCGTAAACCTGGTGTTAGCCAACGTCCTACGTGGCGAGGGTAAATGAATGCTGCACGCCGGCTTCCTTTTATACCGGCATGCAAATTTCATTCGCCAAATTTCATTGGCCTTTTCTATAGTAGTTCTCGACACAACGTCTCGTTCCCTCCGGTACACCGTGCAACCCTAAACATTGAACATACAAGACATTGAAAACATGAGATCAAAGAAGGTTCCGAATGATGTTAAGATGAAGCCTTCAGTCACAGCTTTACTGTGATGAAGTGCTTTTATCAAAGTTAAACATATCCCATTGAAGTGTTGGGTTGACACATGACTAGCTCAGGGAAGGTGAAGGGTTGTAGTACTTTCCGTCATCAGTAAAGTCAGCTAATGCTCAGCACACTTCACCAGACTGAGATGAGCAGTTGACACGAATTAATGATGCCTGCGGACTGATCACAAGAAGAGCTGGGACTCATTGTGAGGGTCAGTGTGAAGATTCTGTCTGTGTCATCATGTCTCTCTGCTTCCTTCATTCAGATCAGTGTCTGTGGTGTCTGATGGACTCCATGTGAATGAGACTTCAGCGGATCATCCCATCGTCCGTCTGCTGTCAGGTGACGAAGAGTCAGACCAATCGTCTTGTGTGACTGTCTCTCAGAGGTCCTGTACACGTGCTCACTCTCTCTGGGAGTATCTTCTACAGCGTAGCTTGTCTCGGTCCATCGTTCAGAAACCCATCTCATCTTCTCCAGACACAAAACAAAACTTGGCCTCAATCGCCGAGAAATCTGCAGAAAACTCCCAAACCAAATCCAGCCTGGAATCCGCGTCTTCCATTCTCCAGCCTTCAGATCATCTGCATGCGTCCAGCGAGCTGACGCATCCCGTGGAAGCTGAAGCTGCGTCTGTGAGCACTGAAGACAGTGTTGACCGGCTCACACCGGAGAAACCCGTCCTCGTCGTGTCAAGCCCGTCACTTCCGCAGGTTTCCTCTTCACTCGCCGCGGTGGATGGTCCAGCGCCGAACTCGTCCATAGACGAGAGGACACCCACCCGCAGTGCCACGGACGGCTCACAGAGCAGCGAGCTATTAGATGACGTCACCATGCTGGAGATGACCACTGCTGACCTTCCATCGCATGGCTCCGGTCAGAAAGAGTCCGTCTTCATGAGACTCAACAATCGCATTAAAGTCCTGGAGATGAACATGTCGCTCAGCGGACGATACCTGGAGCAGCTGAGCCAGAGGTCAGTCTCACACGTGCAGTGGTGTTGTCAGTGTTGAAGGAGTTTGTGTCATGGTTGTTTATTGGTCTGTGCAGGTACAGGAGACAGATGGAGGACATGCAGAGAGCTTTTAACCAAACACTCCAAACACTGCAGAATACCTCCAGAATAGCAGAGGAACAGGTCAGACATCCATGATCGGTGCTTGTGCTTTCCTGTGTGATGATCAACAGTTCTGAAGGGCATCTAACGCCATCTTCATCTGTGCGTCACGTTCAATTCTCTGCTCAACTTGAATAGCATTTTTTTTCTTTCTCTTAACTCTTTCCCCGCCATTGATTCGTAATCTCGTCATTTAAAAATCAATCGTTCTCTGCCAAAGACAAGTTAGAAATCGGTGTTTGTTCTGTTGTACAGCAGGTGGCGCTGTTACACACTTTGAAAAAAGTGAGTCTAATCTGGGTGAAGACTTTGACAAAAAAAACATTCATTATCTCAGCTGTTTAATTAAAGTGATGCATTTTTGAAGAAACCTACCCACATCTAAGAAGTGATAACAAAGAACAAATGACGATAGAAGAATATGGTTTATGTTTTTTAAATGCAGAGTGTCTGTTCTTTCATATTGTTTGTCCATATATTCTTTACAGAAAATGTACTGTGAGCCATTAAAGTTTGGTGAAAATATTAAAAAACCCTGGTGCTGGCTGGCAACGTAAAAAAAGGCTAGCGGAGAAAGAGTTTAAAGTAACTTTTATTTTGACAAATCTTAATTCTACAGACATTTGTCATCATTTCAGATGTGTATTTAAAATGTAAATGCAGTGTTTTTCATACAGTACAAAAGAATTAATGTTCATTGTGAAATGATCACAGAAGTCACTTAAATGAGCGATCTGAGATGATATGAAGAGGATCTCACATCTTCAGATGTTTAATAAACACAGCTCCAGTGTGTCAGCAGTCATGAGCGTGTGAACGATTAAAACTCTCCCACCTTTAGTCTGGCTGGGAAAGATCGGGAGGTTAAAATCATCGTGCTGTGAGTTTAGACATATCACAGTTTTCCTTCATGACACTAGCGTCACAGGGAGAGTCCCACACAGGGCTTTCATCAAGGCGCGTCGAGCCATTAGCCTCAAACATGCGGTTAACAACGCAAGGTTGTGGGTTCGATCCCAGGGCATTGCAGATAACTTAGTATAAATGTATAGGATGAAGCAATGTAAGTCGCTTTGGATAAAAGCGTCTGCCAAATGCATAAATGTAAATGTGAGTGTCCTGATCGCTGCTGCTGCATCAGTCACTGGTGAGATCCGTGGAGCAGTCAATAAATAGGAAATGCAAAGTCAAATACGGGACAAATCAGGCAGGCTCAAGGTCCTTGTCGCAGGTCCTGGCAGACAGAAAATGTTCACTGCCGTTCACGAGTGATTGAAAAAGTCAGGAATCGATAACAGAACCAAAATGCGCGCGTCCTATCGAATCCCCAGTTCTTTGAAATTTGGAACCGGTTCTCGGTACCCAACCCTACTCATGAATGACTCTCAGACTTTTACAGAAAACATTTTCAAATGATTTGTTGGGTTCAGAAGAAAGCCAAGTGAACAACAACAAGTACAAGTACAGCCAACATGTTGAGTGTTGTTTGTCCTGTGTGTTCTAGGACCTGAAACAGACGGAGTCTATCCAGACACTACACACTCAGCTGGAAAACGTCTCTCACCTCGTTCTTCTTTTATCTGTCAGTGTGAGTCAACTACAGACCCAGGTATTCATCACATCACTGCAGGATCTGTCTCATTTGACATCATTACAGGATGACAGTGTGGATTTGTGTTTGACAGGTGTCTGACAGGCAGAGCTACATTGTGTCGTGTCTGGTGCTTTGTGTTTTTCTGGGAATTCTCATTTGTTTGAACCACCGTCAGATGTTGGATGAGGTTTCTCCGCTTGAGTCGGACACATCTTACTGTCCGGACAGGTGAGGATACTGTCCAATGACCCAAGATCTATCACACTCAAACATAATGCACTAAAAATATGTTTTTTAATTATTTGTGTTCATTTCAAATCTTCGATTAAAAGAAAATATTTCCATTCTTAAAAAGCGTGCATGTAGGATGTGAGAAAATTGTCATTATCATAAAGAACATGTCTGAAATATCAAGTGCCATTCGTGACAGAAAGCATCAGATGCAGCCCTTACACCAGAATCACTTTCAACAGCTGCTATCATATCAAACATATTATATCTGTACGAGTGAAGACATCACATTCTGTCCCCATCTTTAAGAAGAGGCTGAAAACACATCTCTTCCGTCAGCATCTGACTGATCATTTCTGATTTATATATCTTTTCTAGAAAAAAAAGAATGCTTAGATAAACTAAGCTTAGCTCTGTACACTGTAGAAGGCTTTGTGAGAGATGTTTTTATTGCTCTTATGCTTTCTGTTGTTCGAATGTTTGACCCAATTGCTTCCATTGTTTACCCAACTTGTAAGTCGCTTTGGATAAAAGTGTCTCCTAAAATACTTAATGTAAATGATGTAAATGTAATTACACACGTCATAAGATTGAACCTTATGTGGAACAGAAAGGAATAAAATACACAGTCAAATATGAATGATTAAATACACTTAAGAATAAGAAATACACATAGATCCAAGAATACACATGTCAAGTCATCCAAGAACCGTAAGACCTTCGTTCATCTTCAGAACACAAACTCAAAGCGAGAAGAATACTGTTTGAATGCAAAATAACAAAAACAATGAATTTCTTCATCAAATTTCTGACTTTCACATCAGTCTAAAACACGCATCCAGAAGAGCATGAGACACATGCGTGTCAATGTTATGCTGACGACACCCAGATCTACATCTCGTTTCACCCAGACAATACCACTGTAGCAGCTCGCATTACAGCTTGCCTTGAGGACATCTCAGCTTGGATGAAAGGGCATCACCTCCAGCTGAACCCTGCCAAGACCGAACTACTCGTGTTTCCGGTAGTCCCCCTACGGTCCAACACGATTTCAACATCCATCTTGGCAATACCACAATCACCCATTCCAAAACAGCCAGGAACCTCGGAGTCATATTTGATGAACAACTGTCCTTCAATGATCACATTGCAAAGACAACACGGTCATGCCGATATGCCTTATTCAACATTAGAAAGATCAGACCCTATCTCACTGAGCATGCGGCACAACTCCTTGTCCAGGCCCTGGTAATCTCAAGGTTGGACTACTGCAATGCTCTCCTTTCTGGTCTTCCTGCAAAGGCTATCAAACCACTTCAGCTGGTTCAGAACGCAGCAGCACGCCTCGTCTTTCAACAGCCCAAAAGGGCTCACGTGACTCCCCTTTTCATCTCTCTCCACTGGCTACCGGTTGCAGCCCGTATCAGATTCAAGTCACTAATGCTTGCCTAAAGGACTATCACTGGATCTGCACCGGCTTACTTCAACACTCTCCTGCACTCCTACACCCCATCAAGATCCCTGCGTTCAGCAAACCAGCGGCGGCTTGTATTGCCTTCCCATAAGAGCAGTAAATCGCTCTCCCGCTCTTTCTCATTCACAACTCCTTCCTGGTGGAACATTCTTCCTAACTTTGTCCGTTCAACCACATCTCTCACAACATTTAAAAAACTACTTAAAACCCACTTAAAACCCATCTCTTCTGTGAATACTTGACAAACAAATGAAAAAAAAAAAAAATTCAGTTGAAACCAGTAACTTTGTATTGAAATCTAATGTATTATGGCTCCTGTATCACATCTCGCTTGTTACTCCCTAACTCTTTGTAAGTCGCTTTAGACAAAATTGTCTGCTAAATGACTAAATGTAAATGTGATGCTGACGGAAAACACTTAACAACACTTGAGCGCCGATAAAGAGATGTTTAAATAAAGTTGGAGTTGTCCTTCACTGCAAAAAATTATATTTTTTCTTGTTTTCTAGTACAAATGTCTTCAAATTCTTGAATCAAGATGCATTTTCTTGATGAGCAAACTGACCTAAGAAATACATCTTGTTTTTACTCAAAAAATATGACTATAGATGCTTAAAACAAACCAAAAAACTCACTCAATTCAAGATTATTTTTCTTACCCCATTTGCAGATTTTTTTGGCTTGTTTTAAGCACAAATTCACTGAAATTTCTTATTTTTGGACTAAAAAAAAGACTTATTTTCTTAGGTTATTTTTCTCATCAAGTAAATGCATCTTGATTCAAGAATTTGAAGACATTTTTACTGGAAAACAAGAAAACAAGCAGTGTTGTGACAATGGTCAGACAGTAAAAGCAGTTGTGTTGAATAACAATGACTTGTGTGAGTGCTCTGGCTAGTAAATGTCAAACTTGTCAGACTTTGACATCAACATTCATCATACAAAACTCCACAATGGTGAGAATCATTCACGAGTACGGACGGTAAAGAGTGTGCACCTGTCCCACACAGATACAGAGGGCTCATTACTACACCCCTAAACATGACATGGCACAAGACGAAAACATGATTGGTTGTTTTACCTGTCAGTCACATGCTGGGCGGTCTTAGGCCATTCAAAGCACCTGTGGTTCCCCGACCTTCTGCGGTCTGTCTGAAGGCCCCGTTCAGATAAAACACACACTCATGCAGAAACAGAGGTTGGGTTCTGTGGCGACTGTCCATAGACCCAATGGTTTTTCTACCTTTATAAACTTCAAGTAGCATGTTGTGAAAAAGTATCTCTAGAATAAATGTAGTTCGGTGGGGAACAGACCCTACAGACATGAAGTGACACGCGTCTGTTTCATCCAGCACGAGTTGTGTCAGCCCAGAGCAGGAGTCACATGACGTGTGACACGAGTGACACGACTCACAAGCATTGAGCAGTCTCTCCTGTGACATGCGGTGAACAACAGGATCATGACGGATCACAACTTTTATAAGTTTCATTTCTGACATTTTTCTAGCACGAATAGGAGCACCACTTCAAAAGTACAGAGGCAAGGGCGGAGAACAGCGCATGTGTAGATTGTTTGAACAATCTACAATTGTAGATGTTGTTTCACTGAACTTCCCTTTTTTTGTTATGCAGTTTCAAAATATAACAAATGAACATGTTTGAGTGTAGAAAAGCCTGCTCGGTCGTCTTCCAATGTACCGATGGTGTTGTTGTGCAGTAATGCAATATCTCTCTCGTAGTCATGTATGCTGTGTTCTTATATCTGCATGACTGTGATTAGGCCAGAGGCATGAGGACGAGAGTCGGCAGTTATATCCGCCACCAATCCAAGTCCAGGATAACAGTGAAACCTCCACTACTGATTCCAAACAGTCTCCATCTTTTCCCTCATTTGTGCTGTGCTGCTTTAGGGAAGGTATTACAGAAATAACAGTCTGGACGTGTGTGTTGATGAAACTCACGAGAATCCTATTGCACTTCGGCACTGGCTCTACGAGACGTTGCCACGTGCATGTGTTTATGTTTCTGTTTCTCTCACACTGCCACCTACTGTACCCGGATGTGCAACCCCAAAGGTTCATGACGTTTTACGTTTCATATTGTAGTATTTATAGTAGCATTATATATACATGTCAAAATCTAGTCATTAAGCTAAAAATAACTCACATTTCCCAATCAAGGTCAAGTTTATTTTATTTTACAATAATAAAGTAAAACCAAGTTATTCAGAAATTCATCTTATGAAATGTCAACAAAATCTTATGTATATCATATACATTTTCTTTCTTTTATAAAGATTCTTCAACATATCTTAAATAACAACCAAATATATTATTGATATAATATACTGTAGATGTAACTGTCCTTTTCAAAAGTCAGAAAAGTTGACACTGAAAACTATTTTTTCTGAGATGAATTGGTTGAGATATTTGCAATTATTCTTCCTGAAACGACATGCTTGAAGCCTGTTTTTCTCATTTGCTCGGAGTCTGTTGTGGTTGTTAAAAGTGGAAACCTCAAACAGCATTATGAAACTAACGTTAGACATAGACACTTTGAAGAAACTTACCCGCATGCCGGACTCCTCCCCTGGATATCCGGGTATAAAAGGGGATGGCGTGCTGCATTCATTCGACTTTGGGTGGAGGCCTTGTTTTTCTAACAGGTAGAAGCTGCCCGGCACCATAAGGGCCACTGGGTAAGCGCTATTTCCTCACTGGGGGAACGCGCTACAGAGACCACTTCCTACCGTAAGGAGGATTAAAGTGGAGACACCAACATGTTCTCGCCGGAAAGGGAGAACTCATGGGAGGAATGTGCGGACAGAAGGCAGTACCGCAAGGTGGAGGTCCACCTAGGCACGGTCCACCTAGGCAAGGTCATGGGTTACCAAGGTGGGAACCAACCATTAGGATACACCAGACGGAACTGCTGGAGGATACTACGTCTGGAGCACTAGGTCCGGTTAGACTTATGTGGTAGATAACTCAGCTGGCACCCGGCCTATAGGGGCATGGCTGCTCAGCCCAGTCGCCCGCAGGAGTCGCTTAGTGATGGTAGTCAGTGATGTATGATCTTGCTCCCTTGTGGCTCTCTAACCAATAGAAAAGCAAACCGGTTTTTAGCAGGTTCACCAGTGGAACCAGCTCTGAACCAGCAATAGCACTAGCTCCGAACCAGCACCCGGTTCATTCTGTTGGAAAAGGGGTATCTGTTGGTTTGACATAATGTTAAGAGACAGACAGAAAGGGAACCATCAATTCCTGTTTTTAGGTATTTAATTGTCCGGATCTCGGCTGGTAAGGAGGGTTCATTTACTGGACCTCTAGCAATTTTTTTGTTCTTCTGAAACGTCTTTTTACCATCATTGCTCCTAAATATTTTCTCTCAAGCAGTTTGTTAACCAAATATTGCATTATGATTTTTTACAGAAATGTTGGTGCTTGTTATGAAGATGCGACTGTGAGACGCAGAGCTTCAGACCCACTTTCACTGTCATCATTCCAGATTTCTGCAGGTGAGTTTCAGGACAACATCGGCTCATGTATTTTTACAGCTCAGGCAGTTGTGTGTATGGCTTTATACTCAATCTCTGTTTACACAAGTGTCTACTACAACACACATGGAACACTCTTCTACTGGAGTGTGTAAAACATGCATTTCCTTGAACACTAGAAACATGAAAACTAAACATCACTCTCACTGATCCTCTGTCTCACTCTCTTTCTCACGCACTCTCTCTATGTCTCTCTCTAACTGATCCTTCTCTATCTCTCTGTCTCACTCTCTCTTTCTCTCTCTCTCACTCTCTCTCTCTCTCTCTCTCTCTCTCACTGATCACTCCTCTATCCCTCTGTCTCACTCACTCTCTCTCTGTCTCACTCTCTTTCTAACTCTCTCACTCTCTCTATGTCTCTCTCACTGATCCTCCTCTATCTCTCTGTCTCACTCTCTTTTTCTCTCACTGATCACTCCTCTATCTCTCTGTCTCACTCTCTTTCTCACGCACTCTCTCTATGTCTCTCTCTAACTGATCCTTCTCTATCTCTCTGTCTCACTCTCTCTTTCTCTCTCTCTCTCTCTCTCCCTCTCTCTCTCTCTCTCTCACTGATCACTCCTCTATCCCTCTGTCTCACTCACTCTCTCTCTGTCTCACTCTCTTTCTCACTCACTCACTCTCTCTATGTCTCTCTCACTGATCCTCCTCTATCTCTCTGTCTCCATCTCTATCTCTATGTCTCACTCTCACTGATCCTCCTCTATCTCTCTGTCTCACTCTCTCTTTCTCTCACTGATCACTCCTCTATCTCTCTGTCTCCATCTCTATCTCTATGTCTCACTCTCACTGATCCTCCTCTATCTCTCTGTCTCACTCTCTCTTTCTCTCACTGATCACTCCTCTATCTCTCTGTCTAACTCTCTCTCTCACTGATTACTCCTCTATCCCTCTTTCTCACTCTCTCTTTCGCTCACTGATCACTCCTCTATCCCTCTTTCTCACTCTCTCTCTCTTTCTCTCACTGATCACTCCTCTATCTCTCTGTCTCACTCTCTCTCTCTCACTGATCACTCCTCTATCCCTCTGTCTCACTCTCTCTTTCTCACTCACTCTCTCTGTCTCACTCTCTTTCTCACTCACTCACTCACTCACTCACTCACTCTCTCTATGTCTCTCTCTCACTGATCCTCCTCTATCTCTCTGTCTCCGTCTCTATCTCTATGTCTCTCTCTCACTGATCCTCCTCTATCTCTCTGTCTCTCTGTCTTACTCTCTCTTTCTCTCACTGATCACACCTCTATCCCTCTGTCTCACTCTCTCTTTCTCACTCACTCACGCTCTCTCTCACTGATCCTCCTCTGTCTCACTCTCTTTATCACTCACTCTCTCCTTCTCTATGTCTCTCTCTCACTGATCCTCCTCTATCTCTCACACACTCTCACTGATCACTCCTCTCTCTCTCTCTCTCTCTCTCTCTCTCTCTCTCTGTTTGTCTCACTCTCAATGATCACTTCTCTATCTCTCTGTCTCTCACTCTCACTGATCACTTCTTTATCTCTCTGTCTCACTCTCACTGATCCTCCTCTGTCTCACTCTCTCTTTCTCACTCACTCACTCTGTCTATGTCTCACTCTCACTGGTCACTTCTATATCTCTCTTTCTCAGTCTCTCTCTCACTGATCCTCCTCTATCTCTCACACATTCTCACTGATGACTACTCTAACTCTCTGTCTCACTCTCTCTCACACACTCTCACTGATCACTCCTCTCTCTCTCTCTCTCTCTCTCTCTCTGTTTGTCTCACTCTCAATGATCACTTCTCTATCTCTCTGTCTCTCACTCTCACTGATCACTTCTTTATCTCTCTGTCTCTCTCACGCTCACTGATCACTCCTCTCACTCACACACTCTCACTGATCACTCCTCTCACTCTCTCTCTCTCCATCTATATGCTTCACTCCCACTGATCACTTCTCTATCTCTCTGTCTCACTCTCTCTACGTCTCACTGATCAGTCCTCTATCTCTCACACACTCTCACTGATGACTCGTCTATCTCTCACACACTCTCACTGATGACTCGTCTATCTCTCTGTATGACTCTCTCTTACTCACTCTCTCTACGTCTCACTGATCACTCCTCTATCTCTCACACACTCTTACTGATGACTCGTCTATCTCTCTGTCTCACTCTCTCTCAGACACTCTCAATGATCACTCCTCTCTCACTCACTCTCTCTATGTCTCACTGATCACTTCTTTTTCTCTCTGTCTCACTCTCTCTCACTGATCCTCCTCTATCTCTGTCTCACTCTCTCTTTCTCACTCACTCACTCTCTATGTCTCACTCTCACTGATCACTTCTCTATCTCTCTGTCTCTCTCTCTACGTCTCACTGATCACTCCTCTCACTCACACACTCTCACTGATCACTCCTCTCACTCTCTCTCTCTCTCTCTCTCTCTCTCTCTCTCTCTCTCTCTCTCTCTCTCCATCTATATGCTTCACTCCCACTGATCACTTCTCTATCTCTCTGTCTCACTCTCTCTACATCTCACTGATCAGTCCTCTATCTCTCACACACTCTCACTGATGACTCGTCTATCTCTCTGTATCACTCTCTCTTACTCCCTCTCTCTACGTCTCACTGATCACTCCTCTATCTCTCACACACTCTCACTGATGACTCGTCTATCTCTCTGTCTCACTCTCTCTCAGACACTCTCAATGATCACTCCTCTCTCACTCACTCTCTCTATGTCTCACTGATCACTTCTTTTTCTCTCTGTCTCACTCTCTCTCACTGATCCTCCTCTATCTCTGTCTCACTCTCTCTTTCTCACTCACTCACTCACTCTCTATGTCTCACTCTCACTGATCACTTCTCTATCTCTCTGTCTCTCTCTCTACGTCTCACTGATCACTCCTCTATCTCTCACACACTCTCACTGATAACTCGTCTATCGTTCTGTCTCACTCTCTTTCTCACTCACTCACTCACTCACTCACTCACTCACTCACTCACTCACTCGCTCTCACTGATCACTCTCTATGTCTCATTCTCACTGATCACTCCTCTATCTCTCAGACACTCTCACTGATAACTCCTCTTACTCACTCTCTCTTTCTCACACACTCTCTCTCTATTTCTCACTCTCACTGATCACTCCTCTATCTGTCACACACTCTCACTGATGACTCCCCTATCTCTCTGTCTCACTCTCTCACACACTCTCACTGATCACTCCTCTATCTGTCACACACTCTCACTGATGACTCCCCTATCTCTCTATCTCACTCTCTCACACACTCTCACTGATCACTCCTCTCACTCATTCTCCCTATGTTTCACTCTCACTGATCACTCCTATATCTCTCTGTCTCACTCTCTCTCACTGATCACTCCTATATCGTTCTGTCTCACTCTCTTTCTCTCTCACTCACTCACTCACTCACTCACTCACTCACTCACTCACTCACACTGATCACTCCTCTATCTATCACTCACTCTCACTGATCACTCCTCTCACTCATTCTCCCTATGTCTCACTCTCACTGATCACTCCTATATCGTTCTGTCTCACTCTCTTTCTCACTCACTCACCCACTCACTCACTCACTCTCACTGATCACTCCTCTATCTATCACACACTCTCACTGATCACTCCTCTCACTCATTCTTCCTATGTCTCACTCTCACTGATCACTCCTATATCTCTCTGTCTCACTCTCTCTCACTGATCACTCCTATATCGTTCTGTCTCACTCTCTTTCTCACTCACTCACTCACTCACTCACTCTCACTGATCACTCCTCTATCTATCACACCACTCACTCACTCACTCACTCACTCTCACTGATCACTCCTCTATCTATCACACACTCTCACTGATCACTCCTCTCACTCATTCTTCCTATGTCTCACTCTCACTGATCACTCCTATATCTCTCTGTCTCACTCTCTCTCACTGATCACTCCTATATCGTTCTGTCTCACTCTCTTTCTCACTCACTCACTCACTCACTCACTCACTCACTCTCACTGATCACTCCTCTATCTATCACTCACTGATCACTCCTCTCACTCATTCTCCCTATGTCTCACTCTCACTGATCACTCCTATATCATTCTGTCTCACTCTCTTTCTCACTCACTCACTCACTCACTCACTCACTCACTCTCACTGATCACTCCTCTATCTATCACACACTCTCACTGATCACTCCTCTCACTCTCTCTTTCTCACTCACTCACTCTCACTGATCTCTCCTGTTTCAATATATGTTTTAACATATATTGTTGTTTCAGCAGGTGTTGAAGAAACTAACAGTCAGGTACACTCTCCAGTTAGTATAAAGGTACACTGCATGTTTTTATAATGCTTTTATGTACTGTTATATTTTGCATAATGACAATGTTGTGTATTTTAATGTAGTCACATTTTCAAAATAATAAGACAGTAATCACGACATATGTCTTCTCTTCTCCAAACGTTTGAGAACCAAAAGATGTGCTAACCTGAACATTAGTTACCGGAATTTGATTAGCTGTTCAGTGCTACTTTCTAAATAGTTCACTCAAAATGCATCAACTTTCATAACATTCCATATTACAGAGCAAATTCAGTTCTATCATTTACACATGCAACGTTCAGTATTTGATTTCTTGCAGAATACACATGATTGTAAATTTAAGAAGAGTTCAGAGGATCTCTGCAGTTCAGGTGTAGATGTTACTCCTCATTCACTGGACCTGAAACTCATGAGTACTGATCCAGGATCTGGAGATATGTTGTCAGATGTCAGTTCTGAGAGCTCCTCGCAGTCTGATGACGCTCTCTTCTGTGGGATTTCTACCTGCGTTCGTCTCTGTGAGGCTTTACCATCACCCAAACCCTGGACACAAAAGACAAGAGACTCGCAGCAGCAGTACATTACAGTGGAACATCTGCATCTGACTACACAGTGCAGTGGCCCGACGCCAGTAAATCAACACCAGAACTGAACCTCCATATATAACTTCCATTCCCTGTTATTTGAGGTTCTGTATGAAGCTACACAGTTTTTTTTTTGATAATGCACTGCTGGCCTTGAGACAATCACAAATAAAACGATCTACTTAAAATCATGTTGTCACTTCTTCTTTTGACCTCACTGCACATGCAAAGAGTAAACGATAACCATACAGAATACAGTAAGTTTCTCAGTGTTACAATGTCCAACCAAACTAATTTCCAAGGTGCTAGGGTAATGGCAGCATGCCAGGAACAGGGGAATTTTACTTGTATTTTCAGTTTTGTCAATGATACTTACAGCGTTAGTCTGTGTGCCCTGGAACAGTAGCAGTAATGTTCTTTTTATCTAGGTAATGTTGCGTGTAGGCAATGCTAGCCCATGCTTTGAGTGAATACACTAGTGGAGCAGCTAGGTATTGGGCCTAAAAAACGCATAAAGTGCACATAACACTTACCTTCACACCACAAATCAGCAGTACTCGACATCTAAAAAACTTCTCATGTTCCTTTAATAATTAACATTTTCTGAATTTAGCACATTAGCATTTTGCAGTACATTCTCTACAAAAGTATTAACAAAAGCATTTAGCTTAACTATTTCACCGCCATTGACGAGTTCTCTCGTCATTTAAAAAAAAACAGTTCCCCACCAAAGATGAGTTATTACGGCAATCAGTGTTTGTACTGTTGTACAGCAGGTGCGGCTATTACACACCTTTGGGAAAAAGTACAGAATCCCAGAACCTAGAACGTATATTTCTTATCGGTTTTTAATAATTAAGTGTTGAATGAGTGTAATCTGGGCATAATCTTTGACAAAAAAAACGATAATTATCTCAGCTGTATAATCAAAGTGATGCATTTTGGAAGAAACCTACCCACATCTAAGGAGTGATAAAAGAAGAACAAATGAAGATAGAGTCTCTGCTTTTAAACAAAAGAAACCGTATTCTTCTGTTTCATTGGACATATTGTAAAGCACACATTTGAGATAAAGGAGAGAGAAACACAGGTCAAATATTAAACGGATTATAAATTCATTTATGTACTATTAATTATGTAAAACTTCTGAATTCTAAAGCAGCCCCCCCTGGCCAGGCAAATAGTGCAAAACAGTATGCAAATGGTGGCGAGGAACCCACATCTCCAATTGAGAAATAAAGCCTGAACCCAGGCCCAACCAGAGGATTCCAGTTCCCTCTGGCAAAAGCTGCTGCCTCTCCACAAGCTCAACAGTGCTTACAATTATAGATTTAAGATTATCATTAATAATATAATCGCATTCAAAATTTTGTAGTAAAGTCATGTCAGGTCGTCCTTTACCCAGCTCTATCATCTCAGCTCTTGTCAGGTCACCACTTCCCATTCTCCACACTGCCATCAGGTCTGGGCATGAACTGCATCCTGCAGTAACCTTGGAACAAAGAGACAAGACTGGCTGAGAGTAGAGTACTGTTCTGCACTCTTTGATGCAACAAGTACATCATTTGTTGTTGGATGTGTTCCTGGTTCCGGTTGATCTAAATAATGCAGCCTAAATCCTCTGAGGATTAATATTATGGAAGTGTAGTGTATTTTGTAATTATCCTGCAGGGCAACCACCTAACAGTGCAATACAGTAATCTAGTCTTGATGTCATGAATGCATATATTAAGTTCTCTGCAGTGACAGCATATGAGGTAGTTTAGATATTTTCTTAAGATGGGAAACGCAAGTTTACAGGAGTTGGCGACAATGACATTGTCAATGTCATCAAATAGTGTAACAGAGGCAAGCTAGTGAAGTGCTGTGCAGTATGTAAACCTCACTCCCCGGCCTCAAGACTGCGGTTTTTAGCCTCCTCGCTAGAGCGCCCGACTCCCATGCCGGGCCGATCCGGTTCGAGGCCCGCTTGGAGCGGTGCGAAGCGTTCCGGTTACAATAGAATGCAAAGATTCTTAGCTTATGATGAGGGTTTTATGGAGCATCCATCAATAGTTAAGCAGTATTCTTTGTTGTTACGTATGCCGGTTTTCGGTCCAATGAGTAACACTTCTGTTTTGTCCAAGTTCAGTAATAAGAAATTTGTACTCAACCAGTTTTTATATCGACTATGCATTCCATTATTCGATGGAATAATCATGAGGCTTCGAGGAAATATAAAGTTGAGTATCATCAGCTTAACATTGAACGCTAATTACGTGTCGCTTTATTACATCTCCTAGTGGCAGCATGTATAATGCATTGAGCAGAGGTCCCAAGACTGAGCCCTGTGGTACACCGTACTGGACTTATGATTTGCGGGACACATCATTGTTTATTGCTACAAATTGAAAACGGTCAGATAAATAAGACTTAAACCATTGCAACGCTATTCCGTTAATGGCGACATAATTTTTGAGTCTATGTAGGAGTATGCTGTGGTCAATGGTGTCAAATGCAGCACTAAGGTCTAGCAGCACCAATAATGAAATACAGCCACGGTCAGACGCTAAAAGCAGATCATTTGTAACTCTGATCAAAACAGTCTCTGTACTGTGACATGCTCGAAATCCAGACTGGAATTCATCAATAATGTCATTCCTTTGGAGGAAGGAGAATAACTGAATTGAAACTACTTTTTCCAGAACTTTGGATCCGATTTAGGTCTGTAAGTGAACTAGTTAACTTTTTTGACAAGGGCCTTATAACAGCCACCTTATATGCTTTCGGAACATGTCCTAATGTCAGAGATGAGTTTGTAATTCCAGAGATGAGTTTATAATGCTAAGAAGAGGATCTTTAATTTCTGGGAGCATCTCTTTCAGTGGATTTGTAGTGAGACATGTGTCGGTGTTCGGTAATACACCACGGCAGTGAAAATGCAGGGTTGTTTTATTGGGGGCACATCAAATGTGCCTTTTCTTTTCCTTTGACTGGGTAAAATAAATTATACAAGCTATCCTCCTGCTTGATATCGAGAAGAAAAAAAAATGAATCAGCTCTATTGTTGAACTGACACTGACAGGTAATTGTTTATAATGAAATCATGTGTCAGTAAAAACGACCATTTAAATAACAAGCCATGAATATTATGTTACATAGGTATTAGTCTACACTATAGTACAGCCAGTAAAGTGGGCATCTTTAGCTTAATCATCACCATTACATATGTTCACTTACTTAAATCTAGTATGGTATAAAATATGTTTTATACTATTTAATTAAACACATCTCGCAAATGATCAATAAACTGTACTTTTTATTTATTACTTGGTATAGGTTGATTTTTTTTAAAGTTATTAAACTTGTTTTTGACACTATAACACTGATATTGACCTATATTTTTGTAATGCGTTTCATCACTGTGACACTACCGTTTAACGTCATAAAAGCTTCATCAATTCATCAAAGCTTCAGTTATTTGTAGGCTGATTGAACACCAGACATGCAGATGCATTCTGGATCATTTGCAAGTTAACATGGCGATGATGAACACTGCTCTAAACTGATCCACCTTCTTGAGCTCGAAAGACCAGAGTTTGCTCAAATAAAACCCAAACTTACCTGGGTAAACAACACTGAAACCAGCTTCATGCAACATGCCTCTCGTTTTATAATATTTCTGTGAGTAAATAACCCACCCCCTTTCTCTTAGTTTAAGATTTTCATCTATTCCTGGTTAAGAGGTCATCCATAAATGATTACACTTTAAGTGTTTTTTCTTTAAAGTACATTTTTGCATTACCTCTACATTCTTGCTCCTGTCTCTTTAAAACCCCTCCTTAACCGCCGAATGCACTCCGATTGGTCAGATGGCCTAATCTATTGTGATTGATAATCTGCATTAAACGTTTGTCGAAAATCTAACACCCATGACCATAGCCCGGTTTCAGATGGGAGGCTTCAGGTAACAAACAGACAGCATTGGATCAATATTAGTCATGCCGTTGATATGGTCTCCCCAGTTTGAGCCTGAGTCAGATCTGGACAGTTTGAACGAGAATACTTTCTGAAGGGATTGTATAATCTAGGAAAGTGTCCGTTTTCACCATCCTTTCCGGTCCTCATGCTAAGTTAGGAGAACCAGCTTCATTCCTTTTTTTTGTTAAATGTGTTTGGTATAATGCGAGCACTGCTGGTGTGTTGGGCGGACAAATCGAAATGTTCATAAAAAGATTTAAAAAAGGTTGTAGTTTGCATCCATTAGAGACAAGCTGGGAAGCAAATTCTGCCTTTGAACTTCGTTCCAGGAGTGAAAAATTCCTTCATTTCTTCTCATGTGTCTTGTTGTTGGTCTTTAATGTACACTCAGTTGAGGAGAGTCCCGATGTTTCAGGCTTTATTTAAACATCACAAAGAGACATATTTACCTCTTGTATTGTGTTCATGAATGTTTTATTGTTTGTAATTCTCCACAGCCATAAAGAAACTTTTTTTCTAATGCCAAACATTACAGACAGAATATTTGGGAACATTTTTAAAATTGAACTGATACAAGTTTTTTTGTGTGAATATAGCACAAACACGAAAAAAATTCTCTTGAATAAATACACATTTTTAGAGTTGTAAATTGCCAGTTTTCTTTGAAACATTGAAATGGCAAACCCCACATTAAGATATTTTTGTAATGGTCTCCAGACTGCTGTTGAATGAGTTGTCTTAAATAGGATGTTACAGATAAAGTGATGGCGTGTTGTTGCACACGGGTCAAACCCTTGCAGGTTTCTGTCGTCTCTGAAATGAAAGAACACAAAACATATCAAGCCTCAGAAATCAAAACACCTAGAGAGGGTGCAGATCTTATATCCAGCGGAAGCATGTATTCCACAACCTTCCTTGTATTCCTTGTACCCGCTACCAAAAATGCACGATTGTGGAAATTGCAATAATTCGCAAGAGACAACTTCTCACTTTGAGCACACGAATGCGTGTGTCGTTTATTTTAGAAGGTAAACAAAGAGAGAGAACAATGACGCTGAACCGCGTCCCACGTCATCACGCATTTTAAAGGGACCGCGATCCCTGTAGTCATAAATACACACCAAGAACAAAGTGCTGCGTTTGTAACAAACAGTGTGTATAACTACACTTAACAACAAGGGTGAATTATGTATGTCACATTCACTACACACGTCCCCCCAGAATTCACCATATCCAAAAAAAAAAAAAAAAAAAAACAGTCAACGGGGAGGTGGGCGTATCAGTCGGCCACAACGGCTGCGCCGTACCGGAGGTCGAGGAGACCCCGCTGCAGGCGGAGTCCCGTCATTACACGTGTGTGGGGCATGGAGTGTGGATGGCTTGGGAGGGAGGGGGGCAAGGGGTGGGCGCAGAGCAGGAGGTCGTCCGCGTCGTGGGGGCTGGGCCAGGTCAATGGGCTTAGCCACGTCCAAGTGAGCTGGTTTAAGGCGGTCAATGGAGAGTCGCTCCGGTTTGCCGCCCCTGTCCACCACAAAATGTTTGTCCCCGGTCTCCAGAACCCGAAATGGGCCCTCATAGGGCGGGTGTAGCGGCCTCTTGTGGGCATCGTGGCGAATGAAAACATAGTCAGCCGTCTGAAGACCAGCGGGGATGTGCGACTGAGGGAGGCTGTGACGGGAAGTAGGGACAGGTGCAAAAAGCCTTGCATTGTCCAGTAGAGCAGAACGCTGGAGAGTAGCAGACCAGGGAACCGTAATGCTAGGGACAAAATCCCCTGGCACCCGCAGCGGCTGTCCATAAACCAGCTCCGCAGATGAGGACTGAAGATCCTCCTTTGGCGCAGTCCTGATGCCCAGCATCACCCATGGTAGCTTGTCGACCCAGTCACCGTCTTTGAGGCTGGCACGCAGGGCAGCCTTCATCGACCTATGGAAACGTTCGCAGAGTCCGTTAGCCTGCGGGTGATATGCGGTTGTGCAGTGGAGTTTCACTCCGAGGTTCTGTGCGACGGCGTTCCATAGCTCAGACTTGAACTGCGCGCCTCGGTCAGAGGATATGTCCGAAGGGGTGCCGAAATGGGCAACCCAGGTGCCAATAAAAGCCCGTGTCATCTCGACAGATGCCACTGACGTCAGCGGCACAGCCTCAGGCCAGCGGGTGGTCCTGTCAACCATAGTTAACAGATATGTGAAACCATGAGAGGAGGGCAGAGGACCGACCAGGTCCACGTTTACATGGTCAAAACGCCTCTCAGGAACAGGGAACAACTCTAACGGGGCTTTAGTGTGGCGGTGTACTTTGGCCCGTTGGCACTCAACACAGGTATTAGCCCAGTCCCTAACGTCCTTCTTGAGGCCGTGCCAAACAAACTTCGCTGCAACCAGTCTCTGTGATGCTTTCGAACCTGGGTGGGAGAGACCATGGACAGCATCAAAAACTTGTCGTCTCCACCCCGAGGGAACAACCGGCCGAGGACTACCTGTGGAGATGTCACACAGGAGCGTGGTGCCGGCATCGCCAAAAACCACGTCCTCGATCTGTAGCCCTGTAGTCGAGGTCTTTAGGAGTTGAACATCCGGGTCTGTGGTCTGAGTCGCCGCCATGCGGTTGTAATCCAAACCCAGATGGACTGCCCCTGCCACAGCCCGTGATAGGCAGTCCGCCACACGGTTGTTTTTACCGGCAACGTGCTGCAAGTCCGTGGTGAACTCTGAAATGTAGGACAGATGCCGCTGTTGGCGGGCGGACCACGGCTCAGCCATCTTGGCCATGGCAAAAGTCAGTGGCTTGTGGTCCACAAAAGCGGTGAAGTGTCGGCCTTCCAGCAGTGAACGAAAGTGTCTGATGGCGAGGTAGAGACCCAGCAGCTCCCGGTCAAAAGTGCTGTACTTCCGCTCACAGGGGCGCAGCTGACGGCTAAAGAAAGCCAGCGGCTGCCAGGCCCCGTCTACCCACTGCTCGTAGACAGCACCAACAGCGTAGTCCGAGGCGTCCGAGGTGATGCCGATGGGGGCTGTAGGAGAAGGATGCGCTAGCATGGTGGCGTTTGCTAGGGCTGCCTTAGTGGCAGCAAAAGCCTCGACTCTGCTCTCAGTCCAGTCCACAGCGTGCTTGGGTTTACCTTTCAAAGCCTCGTGTAAGGGCAGCATGAGCTGAGCGGCTCGAGGGATGAAGCGGTGGTAAAAGTTCACCATGCCGAGGAACTCCTGCAGGGATTTGACAGTGAGCGGGCGTGGGAACTGTGTGACTGCCTCCACCTTTGATGGGAGAGGGACTGCCCCATCCTTAGTGACTCTGTGTCCTAAAAAGTCAATGGTGGAGAGACCGAACTGGCACTTGGCGGGGTTGACAATTAATCCGTGTTGGCTAAGCCGCTCAAAAAGTGTTCGGAGGTGCACCAGGTGCTGAGACTTGGACATGCTCGCTACCAGGATGTCATCCAAGTACACAAAAAGGAAAGGCAGCTCCCGCAAAACAGAGTCCATGAGGCGCTGAAAAGATTGGGCAGCATTTTTCAGGCCAAACGGCATGCGCAGAAACTCAAATAGACCAAACGGCGTAATCACTGCCGTTTTGGGAATGTCCAGGGGATGTACCGGCACCTGATGATATCCTCGGACGAGGTCCACTTTCGAAAAAATCACCTTGCCAGCCAGGTGAGCGGAAAAGTCCTGTATGTTTGGGACTGGGTATCTGTCAGGTGCCGTTGCCTCGTTAAGCCGCCGGTAGTTACCACACGGGCGCCAGCCGCCGCCAGGTTTGGGGACGATGTGGAGGGGTGATGCCCACGGGCTGTCGGATCGGCGGACTATGCCCAGGCGTTCCATGTTAGCAAACTCAGCCTTTGCAACGGCAAGCTTGGTTGGGTCGAGGCGCCGAGCTCGGGCGTAAACAGGTGGACCAGTAGTGGCGAGATGGTGCTCCACACCATGCTTCACGGCAGATGCAGAGAAAGTGGGTTGGGTGAGGGCAGGGAACATGGCAAGTAGACGACGGAAATCATCGGACGTTGAGAGCATGCTAGACAGTCGTATGGGGTCAGCCTCACTGAGCGTGCACATATAAGAACAAAACGTGGCGGCATCAATCAGACGGCGGTTCTTTACATCCACCAACAGTCCATGTGCACACAAAAAATCAGCGCCGAGGAGGGGGGCGGAGACCTTTGCTGTAACAAAATCCCAGCCGAACTGCTGTCCTCCGAAACACAATTCGACATACCTCGTTCCATATGTGCGGATGGGGCTACCATTGGCAGCTTCCATAGGAGGGCCATGGCTGTCGGTCACCATGTCCAAACGGGATGCAGGCAGGACGCTCCTTTGTGCCCCCGTGTCACACAGAAAACGGCGTCCGGAGATGCTGTCGCAGATGAAAAGCAGCCTGCCTATGCGGCCGACACTCATGGCCACTACTGGGCGCCGGCCCTGACGTTTCCCGCACCGCCAAAACTGCATGGCGAACGGCATTTGGTAGCCTTACTTCCAAACTTTGAATGGTAGAAACACAAGCCTGAAGGCTGTTGGGGGCCAGGAAGCTGCTGCCGACGAGAAGTGGTTGCCGCGACGAGTGTGGAGTCCTCCCGCGTCACCATAGCGACGTGCGCGGGAAAAAACGCGGCCGCACAATGTTCCTGACTGGCCAGGAAAAATTTATCAGCCTCTTCAGCCAGTCTCCGACAGTCAGTGATTGTGGTGTTGGCCAATGCAGCTCTCACCTGAGAAGGCAGCTGACGCAGGAAAAGCTGGATGAAAAGAAAATCTGGTCTGTGCTCGCCCAGAAGATCCAGCATACGGTCCATGAGCTCAGACGGTTTGCTGTCACCCAGTCCTTGAAGTGAGAAAAGCCTGTTGGCTCTCTCAGCGTCCGACAGTTCAAACGTTTTTAACAGGTGGGCTTTGAGCGCTGTATACTTCTCAGTCGCCGGAGGATGTGTGAGAAGGCTCACCACTCTGGATGCTGTCGAATTTCCGAGAGCCGACACAACATAGTAGAATTTTGTTGTATCCGCGGTGATCTCACGCAACGCGAACTGCGCTTCAGTCTGGGCAAACCATGCCGATGCCGACGATTCCCAGAATTCGGGGAGTTTGAGTGTGACAGCGTTCGGGGTCATGGTCGTGTCGTGTCTCTGGATACGTCCAGCAGACTAACGTCGGGGTCACCAGTGTGGAAATTGCAATAATTCGCAAGAGACAACTTCTCACTTTGAGCACACGAATGCGTGTGTCGTTTATTTTAGAAGGTAAACAAAGAGAGAGAACAATGACGCTGAACCGCGTCCCACGTCATCACGCATTTTAAAGGGACCGCGATCCCTGTAGTCATAAATACACACCAAGAACAAAGTGCTGCGTTTGTAACAAACAGTGTGTATAACTACACTTAACAACAAGGGTGAATTATGTATGTCACATTCACTACACGATCTCCTTTAGTTTTTAAGCGAGTTCTCGGGACTGAAAGAAGTACAACATTGAAAGACCTTTGAGCTCTACACAAGTTCCTATGGATCAATTCCGAAATATATTCTGGGGCCATACCGTGAACAGCTTTAAAAACAAATAACAACATCTTATACTAAATCCTATACCTTATCGGGAGCCAATGCATGTTTTTTAAAATAGGGGTAATATGCTCCCTTTTCTTTGTGCTAGTGAGAAGTCTCGCAGCTGCATTCTGGACCACTTGCAACTTCAAAGTCAAGGATGAATCAATCCAAACAAAGCAAAAAGATGACATGTTCTTAAAAACTGATGTCCATGATGTTGTTAGCTAGAAAAAGCTTGTGACAGCGTACTTACCGTCAGTGAAATGTTTTATCTGGCACTGCATGAGCTCCTGTGAACGATTCCTGTAGCCGTGTATGAACTCAGATCCTCTGCTCTGAATAAAGCCTCTGGTCTGCACACACACACACACACACACTCAGAAAGAGAACAGACGTCCCCTGTCAATCATTTCTTCTCAAAGTGATACTGACCTCCTCAGATAGACGTTGGAGATGCATCCGCTGAAAGTGTCTTTGCCCAGAACTATGTCAGAAGAATAAACTTCAGATGAAGATTCTGTCAGTTTCTCTCCAACATCATCTTCATCCACTCGAAGTTCAACACTAAAACAAAAGTCGACATTAATATGAGCAAAGCTTCTCTACCACAAATGAATATATTAAGAGACACATATCTTTAATGATGGTTTGTGTTGGGTTATATCCGGTCGCTCACGGACAGTTTCTTACATTTAGCACAGTTGTCTTGACTACATCGCTAAAGCGCAGAGCCCAGAATGTGGTGGTAATGATATTTAAACAAAGCGTTTGCTCTTACCTTTGACCCTGTCTGACCACAGAGAGATAATGCCATGAGCCATTCTGATACTGTTGACTAGATTTCCAGATGCTGCCTTGCAATTTCAGCAGCACGTGTCCTTTCTCCATGGAAAGCTCAATGTTAGCATTCTAGCAGAGCAAACGACATCAGAGATTCATTGAATAAAATATGAACACCTGGTATGTCAAAGATCTTTCCCAGATAACAATTTGACACGGATTGTTATACTGCTCAAGCTCTTAATGCGTGGTGTGAATCTCTTTTGTAATAGTTATGTGTATGTCTCAACAAGGATCATCCAAACACTACGTCACGTTTGGACAGAGGAAAAAAATGCAGAAAATGACCAGATTCATGTGTCAAGAGACTCACAAACGACATCATAAAATCACTGATTGCTCACTGATCACTCAAGCAACACCAGAGAGAGGTAAGAATTTAGTGAATGTCAAATCAAGAGCTGGGTCATTTTGAAATATTCAGTTTTTACTGTGTATGTAAAGTAATGTCATGTGAAGGGGCTAATTCAAGGACATACTAGATCAAAATCATACTACTGGAGTAGCAGTAGCCTACTGATAGAGGTTTGTGTATGTGTGAAAGAGAGACGTACATCTTTGCGTTTCTGCAGTAAGACGCCATCTGGTTTTGTACTCTTGAAGCCGAGTGAAAGGTTCAAATCTCCCTGCAGGCTGTTGTCCTGGTCATCTTTCTGTAACACGCTGCCAACGATGAATTCAGCATTTCTGACCACCTGAAAACCAAAAAAGAGTGAAACCCATCAGCCATTGCACATCTCTACTGCACTGTAACGCATCTATTGCATTACTGCATCTATTGCATAACTAACTGCATCTACTCATCTATTACACTATATCTTCAATAACCGCATTAACTCATCTACTGCACTTTAACCTTAATAACCGCATTAACTCATCTACTGCACTGTAACCTTAATAACTGCATTAACTCATCTACTGCACTGTAACCTTAATAACCGCATTAACTCATCTACTGCACTGTAACTTTAATAACTGCATTAACTCATCTACTGCACTGTAACTTTAATAACTGCATTAACTCATCTACTGCACTGTAACCTTAATAACCGCATTAACTCATCTACTGCACTGTAACCTTAATAACCGCATTAACTCATCTACTGCACTGTACCTTTAATAACTGCACTAACTCATCTACTGCACTGTAACCTTAATAACTGCATTAACTCATCTACTGCACTGTAACTTTAATAACTGCACTAACTCATCTACTGCACTGTACCTTTAATAACTGCACTAACTCATCTACTGCACTGTAACCTTAATGACTGCATTAACTCATCTACTGCACTGTAACTTTAATAACTGCACTAACTCATCTACTGCACTGTAACCTTAATAACCGCATTAACTCATCTACTGCACTGTAACCTTAATAACCGCATTAACGCATCTACTGCACTGTAACTTTAATAACTGCACTAACTCATCTACTGCACTGTAACTTTAATAACTGCACTAACTGTAACTTTAATAACTGCATTAACTCATCTACTGCACTGTAACTTTAATAACTGCATTAACTCATCTACTGCACTGTAACCTTAATAACCGCATTAACTCATCTACTGCACTGTAACTAAACCCTAACTCTGTCAGTTTAAATCTAGACTAAAGACTCATCTTTTTAATCTTGCATACACTACACCTCCATAATATTAATCCTCAGAGGATTTAGGCTGCATTATTTAGATCAACCGGAACCAGGAACACATCCAACAACAAATGATGTACTTGTTGCATCAAAGAGTGCAGAACAGTACTCTACTCTCAGCCAGTCTTGTCTCTTTGTTCCAAGGTTACCGCAGGATGCAGTTCATGCCCAGACCTGATGGCAGAGCTGAGAATGGGAAGCGGTGACCTGACAAGTGCTAAGAGGATAGAGCTGGATAAAGGACGCGACAACTTTGTTTTTTTTCTACAACATTTCAAATGCTATTAGATTGTTAATGATAATCTTTAATTTTTATATTTTTATTAAGCCTTGTTGTGCAAGCACTGATGAGCTTGTGCAGAGGCAGCAGCTTTTGCCAGAGGGGAACTGGAATCCCCTGGTTGGGCCTGGGTTCCCCTGAGGTTTTTTTTCTCGATGGGAGTTTTGGGTTCCTCACCACCGTTTGCATATTGTTTTGCACTATCTGCCTGGCCGGGGGGGCTGCTTTAGAATTCATACTTGTATTAAATGTGTCTCATGTACAGCTGCTTTGTAACAATGAAAATTGTAAAAAGCGCTATATAAATAAAGTTGAGTTGAGTTGAGTTGAGTACTGCACTGTAACCTTAATAACCGCATTAACGCATCTACTGCACTGTAACTTTAATAACTGCATTAACTCATCTACTGCACTGTACCTTTAATAACTGCACTAACTCATCTACTGCACTGTAACCTTAATAACTGCATTAACTCATCTACTGCACTGTAACTTTAATAACTGCACTAACTCATCTACTGCACTGTACCTTTAATAACTGCACTAACTCATCTACTGCACTGTAACCTTAATAACCGCATTAACTCATCTACTGCACTGTAACCTTAATAACCGCATTAACGCATCTACTGCACTGTAACTTTAATAACTGCATTAACTCATCTACTGCACTGTACCTTTAATAACTGCACTAACTCATC
Organism: Triplophysa dalaica; assembly: GCF_015846415.1. Taxonomy (NCBI): domain Eukaryota; kingdom Metazoa; phylum Chordata; class Actinopteri; order Cypriniformes; family Nemacheilidae; genus Triplophysa; species Triplophysa dalaica. The sequence goes on from NC_079544.1 coordinate 28,617,464, forward strand.
TACTGCACTGTAACCTTAATAACTGCATTAACTCATCTACTGCACTGTAACTTTAATAACTGCACTAACTCATCTACTGCACTGTACCTTTAATAACTGCACTAACTCATCTACTGCACTGTAACCTTAATAACTGCATTAACTCATCTACTGCACTGTAACTTTAATAACTGCACTAACTCATCTACTGCACTGTAACCTTAATAACCGCATTAACTCATCTACTGCACTGTAACCTTAATAACCGCATTAACGCATCTACTGCACTGTAACCTTAATAACCGCATTAACGCATCTACTGCACTGTAACTTTAATAACTGCACTAACTCATCTACTGCACTGTAACTGTATAACTGCATCTACTCAAGTATTTCACTATAACTTCAATAACTGCATTAACTCATGTACTGCACCGTACCTTTAATAACCGCATCAACTCATCTACTGCACTGTAACTTTAATAACTGCACTAACTCATCTACTGCACTGTAACTTTAATAACTGCATCAACTCATCTACTGCACTGTAACTTCAATAACTGCATTAACTCATCTACTGCACTGTAAATGTATAACTGCATCTACTCATGTATTGCACTATAACTTCAATAACTCATGTACTGCACTGTACCTTTAATAACCGCACCAACTCATCTACTGCACTGTAACTTTAATAGCTAATGTCTGTAACTAATGCACACTCAAGTCACTTGCACTATTGTATAGTCTATATTGTTATCTGTTCATAACCACCTGTACATTAATGTTCACGGTATATATCCTTCTGTTTATATTGTTCATAGTACATACCGACTGTCTTATTTTCATAGTACATGCCCAATGTAAAGTATTTTCCTAATATTGTATTCTGTATTTATTCACACTGTATATCCTGAACTTGCTAATTACACTTCTGATTAGACCTAAACTACATTTCGTTACACTGTACTTATATATGTGTAATGACAATAAAGTTGAATCTAATCTAATCTTATCTAAACGTGCACGTGAGACATGAGAACACTTTGATGCGTGTGGTGTGTTGCATTACCAGAAGCTCCGCAGAGCAGCCTCGGCCGATGCCCACCTCTTCTTTAATATATGGACTGATACCACCAGCACTGATGATGTTCACGCAGCCTTTCAGAGCCGGTGCACTAATGTTGTATCTACAGACAAATCATTTACAATCACTTCAGGGTTTTGGAAAGAACACTTCTGCTCACTACACACAAGAAGATACCAACCTCTGTCGCAAGTTGCTGGGTATACCGCCGACGTAGTAATGCTGGAACCTTTTAGGAGAGAACTCTGTCGATTTGGTCTCAGTTTGATCTATTATGACTTTAATGTCTGTAGAAAAGTTGATGATGACTTTGACTTCTTTTTCCTGAAAAACAGTGAATAAATTCAGCTTTACGCCAACACTGAACACAAAAGAAGAATAGAAGAGCACAAGATGTTCCTCACGGGATCAAGGCTTATTTTCTCCCCACTTCTGACGGGTTCGAAAATCTTGTTTTGTTCTTGACCGCGCATGACAAGATAGCCTCTCTCCAGAGAGATACTGTAGAAGAAGTCCTGAAACCACACAAACAAAACTCATGAATAACTCACTTGACTACATGCAATAAGACAGATGACATGAACTGGAAGGTCAATTCTCACGTCATTCTCATCTCCTAAATACAGCAGAAGAGCATCCTCAGATCGAGTTTGCATTTTCTGGATGAGGACCATGTAGTTTCGGATCCTCTCCAGCATAACTTTGGTATAACCGGAGCCTTCAAAGTAATTGGACTGTGAGCTTGTAACTGGGATGTGTCTGAGCAAACAGAAGGAGAAAAAAAGTTCTAGATGCATAATAAATAAAACATGAATATGAATACTGAACATGAGCAATGGTGAAAATAATAATAATAATACAAATTCTTACATCAGCATGACGTGCACTTACCTCTTGCAAGGGCTTTCTAAGTTAATATTGACGGCATTCTTAAAGTTGTACAGGCCGATGAATTTCTCGTTGAAGGTGGAAAATTCCATGCAGCCCTTATATTTGCCATAGTTGAGTGAAGTGGGGGGCTGCAAAAGCAGTGGAACACAAAGGTCATAATCTGCACTGATATCACACATGTGCCTCTCATGTGAAAGAAAAGTTAGGAACCTTGAAGTCGTCCGGATAACCTCCCACATAAAACACCACATTGCCGGCATTGAGATCCAGCAGGTTACGGCTCAGCTGGCCCAGTTTCTCTTGTGTCTGCGGAGGCTTTGGATTGCTGGATGTGAACTGTTGCGTGTGAATGATCTCAGCGTCTTGATAAATTCTACGAGAAACAGATGCATTTCAAAAAAATGGCAGAAAGCCAAGAAATGTCACTTGCATTCCAATCATTTGACAATGATACCTGTGAATGGCGATTTTGTCAAAGAAAGCCGGTTCGTAAGGAGACTCTGTGATGTTGGAGGATGTCTTCAGGTCATATTCCTCTCCGTTCAGCTTATAAATCAAATGAAGGAAATTATTCCGAAGGGCCATGCCAATGTAGTCTCCTGAGGCCTGTGAGACAATTGAGCGAGCACATATAAGAAAGCAATAAATGATGTCCGCTTTTGAAGTCCTCCATAAAGAAAACCTCTGACTCACGTTTTTACTGCCCATGTAGAAGACGAACAGATTGCCAGTGGGGCTTTGGCGACGGCGTCTGCGGTTGGTGGGTCTGTTGGGTCTCTGGAGAGACAGAGTAAGAGCGGTGTACGCTCGCAGGTCATCTATGTCTGTGGGAGGGCGCAGCTCCACATGTCCATTCCCACTGAACCTCATGGGCACAACGATCTGAACACATAAGATGATGACAAACCAACTGTGGCAATAACCAACAAAACATTGTATGGGACATTTCTTTTATGCAAAAAATGAATTTGGTTATTCTGGAAAGATCATTTTTCATGAAAACATTTTATAAATTTGCAACCGTAAATGTATAAAAACTTTAAGTTTGTGAGTGGATTCAACAAATCCTGAATGCCAAAAATGGCCGAAAACATGTCTACAAACTTCACACGCTGCTGCCCGCTCTTTTGAAATGACCCACTCGAGTGCCTTTGATGGACAACTTTAAGAGCCATTTTCTCAAAATATATACTGGATAGATTTGTTTGCACCCTCAGATTCCAGAGTTTGAAATAATTCTTTATTTTTAGTTGATCTTTTTGATCTTATTGTTATCAAATATTGTCATATTCTAGCAAACCATACATCATAGGAAAGTTTATTCATTCAGCTCTCAGATGATGTAAAATTGACCCATAAACTGGATTTGTTGTCGAGGGTCACATATGGTCATCTTTCTACTCAAGGACAGTTTTACTGAACAATATGGAGTTGGGGCCGGTTTCCATGACTTCAGCGGGTCAGGTCCTGTCGGGGCTCCGTCTGAGCTCTCTGAAAACACGCTCATGAAAGTGTAAAGCAGATCTGATATCCATGAATGATGAACAAAAGATGAGAAATGTACTGCTGATGGTTTTCATCATTACATTAATAACTTTCATTGTAATAATGACTGGTGTCATGCTGACTGGTTCTTATTGTTCTCCTCATCCGTTATTTAGTGCTGGAATCGCGACGATTTTACCTGAAATGTGTGAGTTTGTGTGTATGAGAACATGTCTTACTCTGTTAGCGGCTTCACGCGCTTCTTCAATCAGCTCCTTTATCTTGTTAATGTTCTCAGACACATTGTTTGCTGAACTGAGCTGTGAATTCAGCTCCTGGATTTTCTCCAGCAGGGACGGGATGGAGCCGCTGAGTTTCTTGACTGTCAGACAGAATGTGTGTGTGTTAGGATCACTATAGAAATAAACAACAAACACTCCACATGCAACACTCACCGTTCTTGTCAACGTCTTGGAGAACATTGTCAACATTAGAAACAGTGGGACTAATGGAGATCTTCTTAACTTCAGCTTTGATGTTATTCAGCTGCTCCACCGTGTCGCTTGTGCTGCGATTGGCGGCCGTTGCGGTTTTCTTCGCTGCGTCGATGATTGAATCAATGTCATCTGTAAAGAGATGAAAGTTACCGTCTGTCATTCTAATGTCTTTACAGGACTCAAACATGGCAGCTTCTTCCTGTTTACATTTCTGCTTTTGATTTCAAAGACATTTATGGTGGATTTGCAATATTCATTTTTTGTCAACTGCATTTGTTTGCGTCCTACTCAGATGATTTAACATTGAACTGGTTAGGTCTTTCATTCCCTCCCTCACAACACGTGGGCTTTCTTTGTATTGGGATGAACTAACATGAGCTTTAATATTTTCATACACTTCGCTTGAAAGCGGCATCATTTCTGACCACCATGAGACCTCCAGGACCATGAAACGGTATGAATATAAAGCGTCTCATGAGACCAGACCTGTCTTGATTTCATTTAGATCGTCCTGAACAGACTTCAGATCCTCCTCCAGCACTTTCTTTTTCTTCTCTGTGTCATGCAGACGTTTGGTTTGGTTACCCAAGTCTTTGCTTGCTCCTAATAATATGAAAGAATAGTTTAATGAAAACAAAAGCCATGTAAGTGGATTGACGGTTAAAGTCTGTTTGCAAGCCTCACCTTTAAGATCTCTGGCTGCACTTTTGGCAGTTTTCAGCAGGTTATTGCCATTGTCTTTCAGATCCTTTGATCTCTGGAGAAGGTCTTCTTGACTCACATCCTGCAGCAACAACGACACAAGTCTATAGTTCAACAATGGACACTTCAGGTAATATGTTATGAGGCAGCGTGAAGATCTTCTTCTGGAGGAGCTCAGTCATTGACTGCAGTTTGATTTTCTTTGCTCTGAGGGCAAACTCCCTCTAAACAGTCTGCAGGCCTGTACAAATACTGTTCTTTACACTTTCCTCGTTAGATGCAACACCTGTGATGTCAGTAAATTGAGCGCTCTTTCTCAGCACAATATAGTCCATCGTCACACAGGTGTGCTGCACTGTGTCCCAATTCAAATACTTACCGTCCTGAATAGTATTGGAAAATGAACGTACCCAGATGGTCTGCTGTGGAAGTGCAGATCCATGGATACTTATATTAGCACAACTCTGTTAAATGACGCTACACTGCATTAATCAAATGAAATAAGTGATGCTTCACAGAAGTCAGAAATGTAAGTATACAGTGCACAATAAATATGAAGTAGTGAATAAATACTTCAATGGAAAGAAGAGCTGTATTTTGACAGAGTGACAGTTCATGATCACAGTGTCGCCTAGGCAACAATGACCTCGTCCCTTTTGAGTTGGTATGTCCCATCACTTCAGATAAGATGAGCCTGAGTACACCCTACAAGCTGACTGATGTTGATCACACCAGAGGATAAGACTGTGAAACTTTACATTGTGTAAACGTATCGCACCTGACAACTGAAGCCATTTGTTGTGAACATGGATAGTAGGAATGTCATCAGGGTCCTTGTTTAGACGCTCTTTGAGTTCTGGATAGCAACATGATCAAAGCAGTTACCCAGATAGCACATGTGCATCTGTAAAACATATGCTAAAGATCTTAGAAAGAGCTGTTGTGCATCCATTCTGAATCCTAAACATCTCATAGATGTCTTCTAGAGGTCTATATGACATCTGACAGCAGACGTCTCAGAGATGTGGGGAGATGAGCACGTCTTGCAGATGAAAATGCAGACATCAATAGATGTGTGCCAGATGAACATGTGCTGTCAGGGTAGCGTCTGTGAAAGATATTCTTATAAACCAGAGCTTCTCAGACTTCAAAGGTGTAAAACATGTCAAAAGCATGAAGGAACCCATGTTTCTTGTCCAATTTGTAAAAAGATATTATTACTTACAGCACAGCTAAAACAGGTACATATAATGATTCATATGTCTTTATATCTCTTTGTAAGAATTGAAAGTGAATTGTGTGGACTACCTTTGTATGAAGGATGCATACTGTTTACATATGACAGCAAATGTGTAACTCCTTTTTTAAATGAATTTCTTAAAATCTTGATTTACTTCATGCCCACAGTTTGGGAAGTGGTGATGTAAACCAAACTAACTAACCACATGACATATTTAAAAGGGCATCAGAGTAGTGTCCTCATCTACATGTGAGGTGCAAGAAGATAGCAGTGAGTATTTATCCGCTCTCAACAGCCGTGGCTGAAGTGGCAGTGTTGTCGGGCCTTTATAAAAACAGCAAACAAGCGCAAGCACAAAATAAACTATGGTCACCAGTGTGTACAGTCTAAATGATCATTTAGTGGATTCACTCTGGCATTGAAATGCAGTTGTCACTCCTGAAACTTTGCAGCGTGTGTGAGACCTGATGTGAAGTTTCATACTTTGATGAGTAGAATCATGTGACGGAGACATCTTACATTGAGAGCTCTGTCAGCAGCCTCTCTGGCCTTCACTGCCGCCTCCTGGGCAGCGTTCACAACATCTGAGATGTTTTTATACGCTTCAATCCCTGAGAGAGCTGAAAGTCCGCTCACGTTCTGTACAGCTCTGCCAATGACACAGACACACAAGAAACACAAGATGACCTGAGAGGAACACCGGTTAGAAGACGGGCTTGTGTAAAGTGAAGCAATATTTTACTCTTGGAGACGTTTGGCCAGTTTCTGCAGGTTCTCTGCATGTTCTTCTGCTTGCTTCACAATCTTCTCTTGAGCTTCAGCTTGAGACATCTCCTGGACTCTGTTCTTCAGGTCAGTCGTAGCGCTGTGAAGCCGTGTCGCGAGCTCTTTATGCTCCTGTGGGAATATTAGAAACACTGTTAAACTGCAAACACATCCCATCTGCCCTACATACAGATGCTTTATCACTGGAATGACTGGTAGGATAAGCCAAAGGAATGAAAGACGTCTCAATATGAATAGTAATAAGAAGATTATTTTAAATGTTACAGTGGTGAATCTAATGGACACATTTCACCTCACAAACAACAACAGTTTTTCACTTGAATGTTAGACACTGTAACAGTATAAAACGTTACTTGTATTTTATTATTGTATTTCCTCGGGGTGTTGCATAAAAATAGGTATCTGGGTTAGGCGTAATACCCCTAGGTGCCACTTGAGGGCACTAGTGCACAATAGCTACCAGATATAAGCCTAAAAAAACCCATGAACGGGAGGTCAGTTTTGGGTAGAAGGAAACCTCATGGTTAACCTTTGTGCTACCTGCTAACTATTGGAAGTCCGCTTTTGATAATTGGTACAGTTTACGCTCAGATAAAGGATTTTTTATTACCAGTCTTTATCATTAGTGGACTAGCACAAATCTTGTTGTACTATTGCACTTTGTTTGGATGATCCTCTACATGTCTCTGAGAAACAAGAAGTAGGGATCTGGGTGTTACCACGGCAGCCTGGCAACAAACACCATTGCCTTTCTTCAACTAACCTTCATTCTGGATTATTGGATTATATCATTCCGTCGCTCTCTCATAACCTTGTGGATTTAAACTCATTTCATCACCATCATCATCATCTCTGCTCAATTAAGAGACTGAACATTGACTTTCAGTTTCTTTTGTTTTCACATTCGCATTCTCATAAATTCTGTTTGTTTCAATATATGGTTGGTGGATGGAGGGATTATATATATATGCACTGGGAAATAAAGGGAATATTTCTTCGAATAAAGTGGTTTTATTTGTCAGTATCAGTCGAATTTCTGTTGAACCTCCTCAGAGTAACACCTTAACTTAAACAGGGAGATGTTACAACACTGTGTACAGCTCAAATGACGTCAGGCTGTATCTTCTCAACAATTGCTTTGAGCTACAAAAACAATGGCTGTGGGTGTCAGAAGTACAAGAATGACCTCCCCCAGAAAAACTTTAGCACTTTACATGAGAAAGATGCCTGACAAGTCATTTTGAGTTCTGCCAAACTCGCTACATTTCATTTTTCATTTCACATCACATATCAGATCATAACATGACACTATTAAAAAATGTTTAACCGGTGTTTAATAATAGAGTGTATAGTAAGGTTTGGGCTAGTACAGAGGTCTTTATTGTCCCAATCACTTGGCATCTATTTAATCATTTTAAAGGCAGGGTAGTCAATCCTTTCCAGAAACATTTCTTGTCAGGCGGGTCCAAAGTCTCTCCACATGCTGATAGCATTTGCTAAGTAAAGACATTTTATAAATATATATCGTCTGTGGAAGGAGTGGAACCAAAAAACGTTTTCCCAATCATTACATTCGGTTTGAAGGCAAAATGATTGGTCGTATGTACATTATCAGTCAACCTATTTTGCGTATCCCACTGTGCACCCTGTTCACACAGACATCATCCGTCATCAGTCCGCTCACATATGCTGTGCAGACACAGCGGGAGAATGGCAGCTAAACAGACTCAACTAACTTTCCCCTTGAACACAAGTGGCACTTGCAAAGGACCAACAAAAAGAAAGACTATCCTGAATATTGCCTCGACTAAAAACGTCTAATCAGCAAAGAGGTGAAAGCAGAATTCCGTTGAATAACTATGTAGAAAACAACCTCACAAAGTTACGAATAAACTTTACACATTGACATGTGAAGCTACAAAACCAAAAAGGGGCTGCGTCTCATCACTATTATAAAGCTGTTGTTTAGGTTTGTTTTTGTAGTTACACGATTCACTGGTGATAAGACATGATTTATTGAAATTGAACAGCTTCTGTTTCAGAAGAAGTGTGGCCTTTGATAGCTATTCACAGGGAGGGATGGATGGTATGATTTGACTGCTAGCAGACTAACGTTAGCATTTTTCAAAAAGCCTTTAATAAATATAATCTTTCACTGACAACATTACTTTGTTTCCCTTGGAGTTGAATTGATATGAGATTTGAGGCAGGGTGTAGCTAAAAAACAGAATAGAGTTTCATTACATTTGTATTCAGGCACCTGACCCTAACCCGGCGCTTTGAAAAGTGAAGGTCATATGTGTTATATTAGAGACGGGGACAGTGAGTGGGTCCTGTGCCAAGCACATACTGTACAATGCTATGAGGGTATAATAAACAAAACCCATTCTTACCACTACACTGATGCTCTTTTCAGGGGTTCCAAAAGGACAAAACCTTTCTGTTGTTTGTCATGAAAGCTGTAGGATTTACCGTTTTACTGTCATTGAAGGTTTTCAGAAGATCTTCTGTGTTTTTCAGCTGATTCACTGCCAAAGTCATCTGATCCCGAACAACATTCCGCTCGTTTTCCAACTCCTTCAGTCGATCCTTCACAAAAGAATGCTGTTTAACACACTATCACCAACACTTCATGAGCATCAGCTGCGAGGTTCTTACCAGGACGGCTTTAAAGTGTTCAGCATTGACATCAGTCTGACCGCTGGCGTTCTCCACAATGTCAACAGCCCGTTTCAGTGAATCTTCTAACTCTTTCAGTTTGGTCTCATAGCTGTTCAAGAAACGCTCAACACGCTCAGACGTGTCTTTATTGTCCTCACACTGCTTCGTGATGTTATTCACTTGCTCCAAAACTGCAAGAAATCAGCAGAAGTTAAAGTGACGGTGTGAAAGACAAACAGACACTACATCACATCATCAGCAGATCATTATTTACATTGATTTGCTTGCACTTGCTCTTTCCTGATGGCATCTGTCAGAGGCGTTAGGTTTCTCTTCTCCATTTCTTTGACCATGCGCTCAGACTCCTGCAGAAGTTTCAGGAGATCCGCTGAGGGCAGAGTTGATCCAGCGCTGTTCCCATCTGTCAGCTGTTTCAGTAGATCTAACAGAAAAAACATCAGCACAGCATTTATTGCAGCTGGCCGATGCCCCTGAACCCATTCACACACAACACATGCATACATACATCTCAAATTCAAAGCTTGAGTCAGGTTTCCCATACAAGGCCATTTGAAAATAAAACAATTCACCCAATGTAGTCAAAATGAGCAGTACAGTGACCCTCTGTGCCATTGCCCATGATGTTTCATTGTCAGTATGACTTCTCTGTGTATGATCTGTACTGTACTGTGTGTCAGAGCACTTTGTGAAATTTGAAATGGTTAAAGTCTTATTTATCTGACCGTTTTCAATTTGTAGCAATAAACAATGAGGTGTCCCGCAAATCGCAAGTCCAGTACGGTGTACCACAGGGCTCAGTCTTAGGGCCTCTGCTCTTCGCATTATACATGCTGCCTCTAGGAGATTTAATAAAGTTACACGGAATTAGCTTTCACTGTTATGCTGATGATACTCAACTTTATATTTCCTCGAAGCCTCATGAAACTCAGCAGTTCCATCGAATAAAGGAATGCATAGATGATTAAAAAATTGGATGAGTAACATTTTTTTACTACTGAACTCGGACAAAACAGAAGTGTTACTTACTGGATATATATAACCCCATACGTAACAACCAAGAATACTGCTTAAGTATTGACGGATGCTCCATAAATCCATATCGTTGTATTCGACAGTACTCTGTCATTTGAAAGCCATGTCGCCAACACCTGTAAAATTGCATTTTTCCATCTTAAGAATATATCTAAACGACGTCATATGCTGTCACTGTCAGATGCAGAGAAATTAATTCATGCATTCATGACATCAAGACTAGATTACTGTAATGTACTTTTAGGTGGTTGCCCTGCAGGCCTAGTACAAAAACTGGAACTGGTTCAAAACGAGGCAGCTCGAGTTCTTACATGTACAAAAAAGTATGAGCATATAACCCCGGTTCTGTCAACCTTGCACTGGTTACCTATAAAGCATCGCATTAACTTTAAGATCTTGCTTATTACCTATAAAGCCAACCTGGACTAGCGCCGCAGTATTTGAATGAACTTCTATTGTATTACAATCCTCCACGTGCATTACGCTCTCAGGCGTCCTGTCAGTTGATAATCAAGTGCAGGTGGTAGATCCTTTTCTTATCTAGCGCCTAAACTTTGGAATATTCTTCCCTGCACTGTCCGGGAGGCAGACACACTCTGTCAGTTTAAATCTAGACTACAGACGCATCTCTTCAATCTTGCATAAAAAACACTTCCATACTATTAATCCTCAAAGGATTTAGGCTGCATTATTTAGATCAACCGGAACCAGGAACACATCCAACAACAAATGATGTATTTGTTGCATCAAAGAGTGCAGAACAATACTCTACTCTCAGCCAGTCTTGTCTTTTTGTTCCAAGGTTACCTCAGGATGCAGTTCATACCCAGACCTGATGTCAGAGCTGAGAATGAGAAGCGGTGACCTGACAAGAGCTGAGATGATAGAGCTGGATAAAGGACGCGGCAACTTGAAACGATTTTTCTACAACACTTCAAATGTTATTAGATTGTTAATGATAATCTTTAATCTATAATTTACCTTATTAGTAAGTTAATTTATTTTTTATTTAGCCTTGTTGTGCAAGCACAGTTGAGCCTGTGCAGAGGCAGCAGCTTTTGCCAGAATTTAGGGTAAGGGTCCCCCAGAATCCCCTGGTTGGGCCTGGGTTCTCCTGAGGTTTATTTTCTCGATTGGAGTTTTGGGTTCCTCCCCACCGTTTGCATATTGTTTTGCACTATTTGCCTGGCCGGGGGGGCTGCTTTAGAATTTAGAAGGTAGACATAATTAATATTGCATATTAGAATTTATAATCCGTTTAATATTTGACCTTTGGTTCTCTCTCCTTTATCTCAAATGTGTGCTTTCACTGTGCGTGTGTGCGAGTGTGTTTGCGTGTGTGCGTCAATGTGTGTATGTAAGTATGTATGCATATTGTGTGTGTGGAGCATTTGTATGTCTGTCTTTTGTGTTTTCACCTTTTTCTTGTTTTTACAGGTATATGCCTTTAGTTGTTTTTCTTGTATTCAATGTGTCAATGTGTAACAATGAAAATTGTAAAAAGCGCTATATAAATAAAGTTGAGTTTGTGCATTCACTCATCTTGTGTTCATTGATGAAACATTGTGTTTGGTCAACTGAAGCTCTTCCAGCTGCTCCAAACATACATCAGTGTGTTAATATCATGTGCTTACTCCCCACACACACGCACGCAGACACACATGTTTGCACAGCTATCTTTATGAAGACATACATTGACGCAATGCAATCTCTAGCCCCTTACCTTAACCATCAGAACTCAGTACCTGACCCTAACCATAACCCTAAACCTGATTATAACCTAAACCTGATTATAACCTAAACCCTAAAACCAGGTCTTGATCCTCAAACAGCCCTTTAAAGGGGTCTCAGAAAGTGAGAACCGGCCAAAATGTCCTCACTTTACTCTCTTAGTCCTCACTCTGCTGGACTAAAACTCAAACTGGTTGTATATGTTGTATATAAATGTTAGCAAATCATGAAAGTGTGCCTTAATATAGTGGATTCGTTTGAACCATTTATGAAATACACAATAATAAGAAAAACCAACATAACACCGTATAGTCTCCCGTCTGACAGCCTATTTTGCAAACAAATAATGATTAAATACATTTATTAAGAATTTATAACATGCAAGTTCAAAATGTCTCACAATTTGACAGGTACTTCGTTAGAATCCCTTTTTTTACGCAGTTATAACTGCTTTATAAAACATCTGTAACTTATTAATCATTAATGAACACATTTACAAATGCTTTAGTAAGGAAAGCTTAATGTAAAGTGTTACCAAATTAAGTAATGATGAATTCTTACCTTGTATTTTCCTCTGGAGGTTTTGTGTCTCTGTGTCCAGATCTTTGGCTCTCTGATGGCTGTTTTCAATATTGGCAAGAGCTTTCTGAGATTCTTCTGACCGTTTCCTTGCCTGGAGAAATAAAGACTTGATCAATGATTTCATCTCTGTGACTTTAATGTTAATGAAGAACAAAACTCACTCATTGAGAAAAGAACTGTCTGCTTACTTTACCCCTCTTCTCAATGGTAAGATGCTAAGAATGATCAGGTCAGATTTGTTTTGCAGTACCTGTTCCTTTACATGGTCCAGATCATCAGTCAGAAGAACCATGTCTCGCTCCAGCTGATTTATCTCCAGCTTCTGCTTATTGACTGTGGAGCTGAATGTGTTCACACCATTCTGAAGAAACACAATGTTAACTTAGTAAAGAAGTGTCTGTTTTCTTCTGTGAAATCTTTCTCTCAACAATATTTACTTGAAAGAACAGAGAAGACCACAGCGAATGTCCTCGAAACATTTACACTCACAGTGCATATAAACACATTTACCAAAAGAGAAAATCTCACAGATAAACAACATACTGACATGTAAGATGTATGACATCTGTATGTATGACTAGGAAAAGAAGTTTTCATCTGCACTGTGAGAGTCAGTCTACAGTAGATCAGATCGGCCACATTCAGAGATATTAGTCAAATCTCAAATTGTCACTAATTAGTTGTCTTAAGAACTTAAGAAAAAGACCATCTTATCTCGCTCAGGACTGTCATTAGTCTCGGTCTCAGACTTAGTGTTCTCTGGATTTTTTTAAAGATCAAGACCACAACTGTGAAAATGAAACTCAATTGCAGATGTGTTGTCTGATTTATGTGTTAACGTCATAAATGTGACTGGATGTAAACTTCTGGCTTCAAAAGCAATCATTGACTTATGTCTTATTTGATTTCTTTTATTAGGGGCGAGATGAATGGGGGATTGTCCTAAGAGAAATCTGTTATCAAAATGAGTACAAAGGTCCACAATATCCAAGATGTGAAGGTGTTTATTTAAACTATCTGACCTGACAAGATCTGGAAATGCGACATCGATTTTATACAATCATTCAATGATAATGTAATGTACTGTCACATCCAACAGAATAATCATTTGCCTTATGCACTCATGGTCCAAATGAAAACATGAAATATCAACATGACTTGCATTTTAGAACACAAGTTTTTGATTTGATTCTGGCTTGTCCCAGAAACATCTAGAACGAATCAGAACCTTGTGCGTTTCTGAGCAACACACGGCTATTTTGCGACTGAATAGATAAAAGACACTTAGAACACATGATTCTGTCATTATGACTCTTTCTTGTTGAGGGGAGTTTTAAGATGAACTTTAGGAGTCTGGACAACAACACTAGTCATCAGCTCTTTTCTTCCCATCTGTATACATACTGTAGTGTATACTCCTTTGTATGACCTCATGTTTGCTTGTGTGATTATCTGTGATTTCTTGTTTCTTCCGAAACACACAAAATGAGTTGTCAAAACGATTTGCACGGATCTGCATAAACTAGTGAAAGCGCTGTACTGCTCAAGCCAGACCATTGGATGGCAACACACGTAATTGCGCACATCCACCTGACTAGTTTTAAGGCAAAAGTGCTTTTAATATTGTTTGTCAGCGTGAATGTGTGTTCAAAGTTTGTGAATGTATATAAAGTGTCTCCGCTGGTGGTTGTGGAGTGTAAAACATTGGCGTCGTTCTCAAACACTTGCACTTTTAACCCTGTTTTCAAAAGTTTGCAATTAAAGTGCAGTTTTTGTTTGAAAAGGTTTTCGTATAAAGTGGCTCAAAAGTCTCGGCGGTGTGAACCGGGCTGTAAGTTGTGTTACAACTAAACCCTCTGTGTAAAACAAGTTTTTAAGCCTTGTGAAAATGTTGCTAGGAGTGGCTGACATGTTCAAAATGGTTTAGATTTGGTGACATACTGTACACGCTCAACACAAACAAGACGAAAACATTCGTGCTACTAAAACATTTTTTGTGTAGTATCTCCATGAAAACACATCAAACTTCATAAATTCACAGGAGAGAAAATACGGGTAGAACTATGTAGAAGATCCATGTCACGTTTAACCCCACGTCAGGTGTTGTGCCCCACTCGGCGATAATTGTGATTCATGGAAGGGATCGTCCTGTGATTTAAGCTATAGTTTTAGTAATCGGGGTATTTTCTGAGTAAAATAGAAAGAAGCAGTCTATTCAGTCCTTATGGAAACAACAGTAAAGACATTTGTCTAGCTGGCCTCAAGGGAGAAACTTAGTATCAGAATTTGTGGAATCCACATCATACCACTAACTCATTGTTACCGAAACCTGTGAGAGTGAGAACACATGCAGACTCACTACACGTCAATGGTTGACATGTTTAGAGACGACTCGCACAACGGGGTCATACAAGAACCATTCAGTCTTCTGCCATGGTTTCACCGCTTTACATTTACATTACATGTATGCATTCGGCCGATGCTTTTATCCAAAGCGTCCTATACATTTGTTTTGAAGTATGTGCAATCCCCTGGGATCCAACCCATGACCTTAGCTTTGTTAATGCCATGCTCTTACCACTGAGCTACAGGAAAGCTTTTTTATAATTCTTTACTTTAAGTGAGATGAGGTGGTCATCAGGATCATGTTTGTGTGTTTTTAGTTCAGGAGACTGAGAGAAGAGGGATGAGGAATACCGTCGTGACAGCAAGAGCGTCCTTAAGCTTCTGCAGATATTCCTGAGCTAAAGGTCCGAGAGAACCCAGATCCAGCTGTTCTTTCATTCTTCTCAGATCAATGTCGAGCTTTTCCAGATCATTCAGCAGCGTCTGTGCACAGCTGTCACACTCTGAAACAACCACAACAGAACACACAGATATATCATCACCTGACACCATAAAAACAAAAAAAACTCTATGATGTCAGAAATATCTTCTACCTTCACATTGTTCCTCTGTGTTAGTGTCTCGGAGCTCTAGATAATCCCTGCACACTATGAAAGAAGTGGACATATCAGTGCGACATCACATCACAGAGATGATCAGGATAAAGACGTCACTGACAGAAAAAACATCAGAAGAAGAGATTCAGACCTCCAGTCAGAGAATCACAAGAGTTTCCAGGACAGTTGCACGGATGACAGCGACCAGCAGGGACCCACGGATGGCCGTAAAACCCCGAAGCACACCTGAGAAGCAACAACACACATGCACTGTCATGACACGATATCACTCCATCATGAGATGTCAGATGGACTGTAAGATGACACATGACTCACCGCTCACATTTCTCCCCCGCGTAACCTGCTTTACACAAACACTTCAACCTGCCGTCACTTTCACTGCATCCCACTGCAAAACTACACACACACAAACACAGATGGACACTTCACCATTTGGGACAGAAACTCTCTCAAAAGCCTTCTCCCACAGAAAGTAAACATGTCAAGAAGGATGAGGACATTATCATAAAGCAGTAAGATCTTGTTTTTTTTCGAGGCGGTTGTTTGTGTGTAGTGTTCAAACCCAGTGGCCCAGTCTTGTTCATATTTCAAGAAGTGGTTTATTGTGTGGCGTGATTTAGTAACACTTACTTGTTGTCTTGAGTACTGAGAGGACATGGACAAACTCTGCATGTTCTGTGAGCGGCATCACCGTAGTATCCGTCTGCACAGCGCTCACACTGATCTCCTGCCGTGTTATACTCACACTCCTATTCAACACAACAACACAATTCCTCTGAGTCTCCACGTACTCCGTCTGTCAAAGAGATACTGTCATACTACACATCATAAAGATGAATAGAAATAAACATGAAAGATACTTATATTTTTTATCATGTCAGAATAATAACAGCATCTGCTGTACAGTGTGATGTCGATCCTTTTCTCAAATCAATCGCTAAATATACCACAGCTGTTTATTCAGCCCCACCCAAAAACATATTCTTACATTATGACATCATTACATTGTCATAATACCCTAACCCTAACCTAACCCTAACCCTACAGACACACATTTCTTCATAAGGTTGACATGTCATGTAATTGCATGTAAAAAATTTGTTTCACAAAAAGTTCTTTGTTGCAAAAAAAAAATATTTAGAAGATAAAAGATAAGAAAGTGATGCTTCTTTAAACAACCTTTGACTGAATGCTTCTTCACTGTGAACAATCTTTTAAGCACTTTTATTTTTAAGAGGATTTCCCCCATCAGGGCAAGTGATAGGACATTTCAGTTATGTGAATCAGCCTGGAAGAGAACGTGTATCTTTTCAGGAGGATGGTTCGAGGGGCCGAAGATCTTGAGTTGGGTCTTGCGGTCCGAAATTCTCCAAAACTACAATCTGAGGTCACCGACATCATCAGTAGAACCCCCTCTGCTCCAGAAACAAACTCATGCGTCTTCAGTTTGACACACACTACTGGAACTTTAGACGGGATTGCTTTCTTTGGTCAGATGAAATCAAAATAGAACTTTTTTACACGCACACACGCACATGCTTCTTTAATGGTTTGGGTTTGTGTTTTTTGCCAGATGACCAGAACATCTTGTTATAGCAACACTTTGTCCTTTTTGGACCCTAAATAATGTCAGTGGTAGTGTAGTTGTTTGTTTTCAATGAGAGCAGTTTTTTTTTATTTTGACCATGGGTTAGAGAAATAAGCATTCTTTCACAGCCTTCTTTGCTTATCCTTACTCAGGGTGCCAGTATTAGTGGATGGCACTGTAGATCGATTGGTTATGTTCAAGTGAAAGGAATTTAGTGCTAACATGTGGCGTCTTCTGTTATATTCACCGGATCTACTGTGGATGGTGATCAGATTTGCATTTGTTCCTCATACAAATCAACAAGGTCAAACCATCAAATTACATATTTTGAAAAACGATCTCTGTGTATTCTGTGTTTTATATTATTTCATGTGGTTGCCTTAACAAGATTTCCGAGGGGAGTGATCCGGGCACTGAAAATTTCCCCCCCAAACAGGCTTAATAATAATCGGACAGCAGCTCAAATCTTTACACTTTACATATGGACACAAACATCTACTGATACAACTACTGATTTGTAAATTCTGTCTGCAACGCAGTTAGAAACAGAGTTTCCTGCAGGTTTCACCAAGTCAAATTTAGGACTGTATCGGACCTTTTTAGCACCTGTATTACAACATTAAATACTTTACAAGTTTCGTTTCTTTCTTGCATATGAAGCAGTAGTGTTTAAACTGGCTCAGTCAAGCCCTACATTCAGGTATTTCAAGCCATGTATGGTTTAGCAGGTAACACTTTACAATAAGATTGTATCAGTAAACATGAGGAAATGCATTAACTAACGTGAACTAACATTTAGTGATCAAACCTTTTTCAGCATATATTATTCCTTCTTCATGTTAGTAAATATCATAACAATTTCTATTAGGGGCAGCAGTGGCCTGATGGTTTGAGACTCAGACTTGTAACACAAAGGTTGTAGGGTGGAGTCTGAGTAGGGGAGGGGTGAATGATCAGCACTCTCCTCCTTCAGTACCACAGCTGAGGTGAGACCCTTGAGCAAGTCACTGATCCCACAACTGCTCTCGGGCACCACAGCAGAACAGTTACTGCCCACTGCTCCGAGTGTGTGTGTGTGTGTGTGTGTTCAGTACTCAATACTGTGTGTGTGTGTGTTCAGTACTCAATACTGTGTGTGTGTGTGTTCAGTACTCAATACTGTGTGTGTGTGTGTGTTCAGTACTCAATACTGTGTGTGTGTGTGTGTGTGTTCAGTACTCATTACTGTGCACTTGGATGGGTGAAATGCACAGCTCAAATTCTGAGTATCATAATTGGCCACATGTTGTGTCACTTTATTAATTTTAGTTCATGGTGCATTAACGCTAACAGCGTTTGATTTGAAACATGTATTAATAAATTCAGATCTAAGATTCAAAAATGATACACAAGTATTTTTCATCGAGTTCATATTAAAGCATTAACTGATTTTTAACAAACACAACCTTATTGTAAAGTGTTACCTGCTAAACTTACTCTTGATAAATCTGTTTTATGTCTTTATCAAGAGTGTAAACAAGACAGATGCTGAAAACTGGATAAACTTAGGCTTGATCTTACTGGCTACAAAATAAGTTACTTGTGGATCTCATTTGTAGACGTAATGCAGCCAATCGCACTTTCACCATTAAAGAGAAGTACAACACAACAGAATCAAACAGGAGCACTTCAGAGAGCACTAGAGTTAGCTTCACATGGGTGTACGAAAATGAAGACCTGTTCAAAATGATTTAAGACCTAGAAGACAATGCTGAAGTCAGTTTAAGACTTTTTAAAGCCTACTAAATGAGATCTCGAAATGTGAGACTTTTTCAAAATGTTTAAGACCCCACAGAAAAAAGCACTATATATAACTAAACTTGAATTTCATTTTCATTTCCTTGACTGGGAAACTGTTGATGACTTTTTCTAACATATTCACTGAACAAAACTCCAGAAATCTCTTACCCGTCTCTGATGGACTGATGGATACTGGATCTGCTGAGACTCATGATGGCTTGATGGATTTATTCCGGGATAAAGAATCCTCTGAGTCCGTTCGGGCTGCTGATGTGAGAATCTGGGTCCTCCACACACCATTCCCATCAGCAGCGTCCCGAAGACAAGAGCCGCTAACATGGCTGTGTTTAATCCTGACATTACCTTGCGTTCACTTTTAGGAAATAACCTGGAGGACTCTCAGGAGCGAGTCTTCTTAAAGGAGGAGGAAACGCCCCAGACAAACACTCAGACATGAATCAGTGGATGAAGCACACACCAGTCATGTTTAGGCTTGATCTGTACTGTCCATTCAACATGACTGACGTCTGTGCCAACCATCACACACACACATACACACACACAAAACCTAGAAAGAAAAACACTTAGGAATACACAGTTTGTTTTCAACTCAACATTCTTCAAAACAATAAGTATTAACTTGAGAAGATTTTATGTCTGTAAAAAGCTGTTTCCTAATCGGGTAAGAAAACACTACATTTCGTTACACTGTACTTGTATATGTGTAATGACAATAAAGTTGAATCTAATCTAAAAACAAATCTCATAAAATACTGTTGAAACTCAGACAAATGAATTTGCTCCTTCAGTGAACATATCTGGTTTTCCGTACAAGTATCTAACCATTCTTAAAATAAGACAAGGCTGTTATTTTCAGGGTAAACCCTTTATTTCTGCTATAATTGATATATAAACCTGAACAGTGATTTATTTTGCATTGATTGTAGCACATGTGTAAGAATGGAAGGGAATCTGTGAGTGTGTAAGTTACACATCATTCAGACTTTACACAAACACTGAATCACAATGATTATGAAAAGGGCGCGCCACCTCACACACACACACAAACACACACACACGCACACACACACACACACACACACACACACACACACCCACAGTGTGACTGACACACCCAGTGTGAAGAAGTCAGCACATTATATATCATGACCTGCGGCTACACACTTCTCATCACTGACTGTCATACAAACTAAACCTGTGTAGGGTGTGGAGAGAGTTTCAAACAGAACGTTTATTCTAACAGATTTTTGTCATATTAATTGAAAGCTAATTTATTGACTTATCTTTGATTACATAACTCTACTTTTAAGAATGTTTACTGTTTTTATGCGTTCATTATCTATATTATTTATCCTTATTGGGGTTGTGAGAGTCTGTCCCAGCTATCTGGGATCCAGTTTTTTTTTAATGTACAAATAGTTTTAGTACTTTGAGATGTATTTTCTGATGGCAGACCCTGTTATATATTTTCAGCTATCATACAGTTTGTTGTGTATTGTCACTGATGTTGATCTTTTTCTTTATGTCTGTTATGTAAACTTAAATGGACGAGGATGTTAAAGAGAAGATTATTAAACAAAACCTTATCAAACGTTCTCCTTTATTCAGTGAGAATGTTTTCCTCCGCTAACATTGCGTACATGGGTGTGGTCGGACATGTCTGTGCAATGGATCATGCTTTCATCTCCTATCCATCGCTTCCAGTTTCTTTCTTCAGCCGAAAACAAAGATTTTTTATGAAAATAGGACATCTCTCTTATAGAAAATGACAGAACCCAAAATATCAGTCAGTCAAAGGAAAGTGTACATGCATGCATGTGTAAACACAGCCGCGGACAGAATGAGGCTAACATGTAGGGTTGGGTGATGTGTACCAAATTGGCATTGGACGATGGCTACAGTGAAACTTGGTGATGGACGATGACATGGGGAGGCAGGGCGAGGGGTGGGGTATATCAGTTTGCTATATGGCCATCTGCCGAAGCGTTAAAAACAATTATATCAATGACTCCAGACTGCGAGAATCATACGTTTTGTGACATTTTCAAGACCGCGTGATTTCTTTCACATATACTTGCACATGTACGACCTGCAAATTTGGAATTTCTTCCGGTTGTTATTTCACATGGAAAGACGAGTATATTGTGATCCCACCAGTGTAGGTTGTGTTTGTGTGTGATTTGTTAACTGCGCGGGGCACGTGTCACTGATGTTTCTCGCTGCCGTTGCAGACGCGCACAGTTCAGGTCATCGTTGACAAGTTTACATAAACAGTAATAATGCGCTCACGTTGTGTGTGAGTTCACTTTCTACATCTGTCACGTGCACACACGCGTCACTCAGCTTCCAAATGATACTGAACTTTGGATAAACATGAATGAACGAGCTCGACACATGCGCAGAATGTCTTGGGAATGTGCTGTACGCGGACGGGATGTGTGGACCCTCCTGATGATGAAAATTTTGTCAAGCAGGGAAATCACTCTGTAATAAGCTTTGGATGAAAGCGTCTGCTAAATGACTAAATGTAAATGTACTTTTACAAGTCAACAACAAAGAATTATTAATTGTCTATAAATCACTCAATGGTCTAGGACCTAAATACATCTCAGATATGCTCATTGAATATAAACCAAACAGACTTCTCAGATCATCAGGATCAAGTCAGTTAAAGATATCAAGGGTTCACTCAAAACAAGGCGAGATCCGTAGCTGGATCTGCTTCCAGAAGACATCCAGCGTTCACAAACCTGCCTACAGTCACATCTCTAGTCTAAACATGAATCACCTGGCAAACTCCTAACGTTATGTTATTTCCACGGCACGCCTGTAACCATAGTGACAGATGTAAGAGGTTGTGTTGTAACAACAACATTAGGTGTGATACTATCTGCAATGTTGTACTAAAAACCAAGTGCAACACTCACATGTGTACAGTATGTTGTACAAGAATCTGGTGCTGGATTGTGACGTCTATGAACACCTGTAGACTATCACATTATACTGTAGCGCAGCTGTTGTGTATCAGTGGTCTCTAACGTGGTAAACTCTGCATGAACTCTGTAAGGTGCCCGCCAAACACAGGCCTCAACAGTGTTAAAGTAACACTGATGTAGTGTTGAAGATAATGAGGTTATTAAGTGATTAATTAGGGCTGACTTAGTATTAAAGACAAACACCTGCTGTTAAAGTTTTTCTCGATTTCAACACATGTCTTGAAATGATGCCTCATATTCTCAAAATCCACAAATCCATAACATCTCACTCAATTCTCCAAACATCCTATTTTCAGGTCAAAATGAAGCTTTCTTCCCATAACAATTCAAACTTTAAAAAAAAAACCTTTTGCTCCAGACATGACACACAAGCCCTCAAAATCATTCACACACAACATAGTCTGAGACACTGGTGAGATCAATTCAAAACACTGTTACTACAACCTCTTATTTGGATTCAATAATTATTGGACAGCTTAGTGTTTATAAGAATGTACAACATAAAAGAGTGCAGATAGAGCAAAATGCAAGAATGTGTATTAGGAAAAAACAATTCACTACTTTAAAGATGATCTTAAAAGACAAGAACAGTTCAAAAACCAAAGAACAATATGAACTGGTCATGCAACACAATACAGTAAACAAATGCACAAATACCATTTACATTCAGGCATTTAGCGGATGCTTTCATCCAAAGTGATTACAGAGAAGACAAAGGAAACAAAACAGCTATTTGTCAATAGGAGGTAATAAAAAAATATGGCATCCGCTGGACCTTAGCACAATTTCATAAAAGTTTACATTTTTTGGCAAAAATACGGAACAGGTAAAAAAAGGCTAGAATTACAGAGAATGAGAATGTGTTTATAGTTGTCAGAAAATGGTGAATTGTTTCATGAATTGTGTTTTAGCAATTGAGAAAAACTGTAACAAACAGAATCACAGAAGAAACACAAGAACTACAGACATTAAGTCTCTCGAGATCTGATTCAACAACTCTACAAACAGCTATTTTTCACAATTTTGATTGTAGCAAAGCAGATTACAGATTATAATTCAAAGAAACGGTTAAAATAATAATAAATAAATAAACTAAGACATTATATATAAATAAAATACATTAAAATACATGGTATTATTGCAAGTCATTCTCTATGTAATGCACATTAATGAAACTAAACTGAAATAAGTATTACTATAGCTTTCCTGTAACTCAGTGTTAAGAGCATTGCGTCAACAACACAAGGTCATGGGTTAGATCCCAGGGGATTGCACACACTTCAAAGCAAATGTATAGGATAATGCAATGAAAGACTCTTTGGATAAAAGCGCCTGTCAAAAGTATAAATGTAAATGTAAGTACTATAATGAACTAGAAGAAACAATCAATTATTAATCGAAGCAAATTCTCTTTTATAATAAAAGTGTGTCATATTTACAAGACTTACATTTACATTTAATACTCACTATTAATATCACAGTGGTATGTACAGTTTATGTATGGAGTGGAACTTAGTCTCATTAATAATTCACAAATAAAACACCATGTACACTTATGTAGTCAGTTTCACATACATTTAACCTAAATTCAGCTGCATAAATAAATGTACATTCACAAAAAAAATTCACTTGCATAAAATAAAATTATATTCTCATAAAATGCGTTTCATGAATGCTAAATACAATTCACAGACACACAACTGTGCACAAATATTTCTAAAGTTTAAAATGCACAAGTTTATCATGGAATTTGAAAATCCTCACTCACGTGTGAATCGCTTAGACGTGAGTGTGTGTATTTTGAGAGTCTCTTGGGAGCGTCGTCCCTCCCGCTTGAGTTGTCAACCTGTTGAGCCAATCAGATTCAACCTTACCTTTCAATAAATCATGACCGCGGAGATCACAGGACTCTGCACACCTTTTGCAGAGTTTGACTCACTTCCTGTTTTGCCAATTTTGTGATTTTTCAGCCCCCTTAAGCGAGATTTTTGTATATATATATATATATATATATATATATAGCGGCTAGCTTCAAATCTGGCGACTATCTGAATATTCCTGACCCTCAAATCTGTATGAGGTTTTCTCTCTCATGGCGCAGGGCCGCATTCCTTTGTTCAGTGATGAAGTGAAAGTGAAAGTGACTAATTTGTCAGTTATGGTGACCCATATCCGAGATATTCCTCTGCTTTTAACCCATCCAGAGAGTAGTGAGCACACACACAGCAAGTGGTGAACACACATACACCCAAAGCAGTGGGCAACTATCGCTGCAGCGCCCGGGGAGCAAGTAGGGGTTAGGTGCCTTGCTCAAGGACACCTCAATCGTTACCCGCCTGACCTGAGGATCGAACCGGCAACCTTCTGGTCACGAGTCCAACCCTCTAACCATTAGGCCACGACTGCCCCAATCTGGTCGATAGGTAGCGGCAATTACAGTTCAAACCACACTGACACATGAATATGATGCGCTCATACAAAACAATGTGTCCAAGAACTAGTCATTTATTCTCCTTGTTAGCCCTCTTCATTTTAAACATACATTTTATACTTCTCATCTATAAACATGCCCAGTTTGTTACTCAGAAGGATTCTAGCGGTTTTGTGGAAGTGACTGCTGGTTGTGTAGTTTTAAAGGGGTAATTTTTTCTAGTTTTACTCAAATATAATATAAATCATAAGGGTCCACATAATGTGTCTGCGAAGTTTCAGCTCATAATACACCACAGATCTTTTAATATACCATGCGCTACATTCCCACTTTTGCATGTGAGGAGAAACTAATTGGACTAAATCTATTATAAACAAACATGATATATATACTGCAGCATACATAATTTTAACTTTATAAACAGGCCAAGACTCTGCTGAATTCCGTCACCCTTATCTGGTGGCCATCAGGACTGAAACCATTCCTGGAGTAACTCGAATAATTCAAACACAAAAATTCATCAAGGAAATTTTTGTTGCCTGGAAGCTTTGTTTAAACCCTTTAAGTACAATACACACAGAGCACTGCGCTTCCCCACAGACCGTTGTTACTGACGCACAGCCATATAAACTCTATTCATGTTACATGTACAAGTACAGATCCCTGTGAGTTTGGCACAATCAGTTACACAATCTAATCATGACATTCAACGCACAACATGAGAACACAGATGAACAATCTGAAGTACATCAGTTACACAATCTTATCATAACAGATTATCGTCACTAAATGGCTGGTTGTCTGAGTGGTGCCTGCAGAATAATATAGATTTTATAAATAACTGGAAGAGTTTTGAGGGCAGACCTGACCTGTTGAAACGAGATGGTCTCCATCCCTCCTGGGATGGGGTTTCCCTCCTCTCTAGAAATTTGGCACAAAGTCTTAATAATGCTAAAGGCTGACTACCTAGGGCCCAGGTCAGGAAGGAGACAGAATGGCTTAACCAACTGTCTGCTTGCCGTCTCGCGTCACAGAACACACAAAATATATAACATGTAATAATCCCTTCTCACAAACAACATATAATAGAGACTGTGTCTGTCCCCCGAATTAGCAAACATAAGATAATGCGTAAACCTCTTGAAAGTAATTTAATAAACGTTAAACAAATCAAACATGAACAAAATACAGATAATCAGCTGTTACGACTCGGATTGCTTAATATTAGATCTCTCTCAAATAAAGCACTTTTTGTAAACGATTTGAAAACCGATCATAAAATAGACATGCTCTTTTTGACAGAAACATGTCTAAAGCCAGATGATTATATTACTCTAAATAAATCCGTTCCCCGAGATTATTACTATAAACACGAGCTTCGTCTAAAAGGTAGAGGGGGAGGTGTCGCTGCACTTTACAATAATTCTTTTATCACCTCTCAGAAGTCTAATTTTAAATACAATTCTTTTGAAGTCATGGTACTTCACGTATCAACACCTAATACTAAGGACAAAACATTTTTAAAATTTATTTTAGCTATTGTATATAGGCCTCCAGGGCACCACACAGATTTTATTAAAGATTTTGGTGGGTTCTTATCAGAACTAGTACTGCCTGCAGATAGAGTCATTGTCATTGGTGACTTTAACATCCATGTAGATAATGAAACAGATGCCTTGGGAATGGCTTTCAAAGACACTCTTAACTCCATGGGCGTTAGTCAACATGTGTCAGGACCCACTCACCTTCGTAATCATTAGATTTAATACTTTCTTATGGTATAAATGTGGACGATGCTAAAATCGTTCAGCAGTGTGAAGACATTTCGGATCATTATCTGATATTATGTTTGCTTCACTACGGCTGCAAATCAAACTCCTGCTTTAAAAATGGCAGCCCAACACCGTGGTATAATGAACACACTCAGGCTATAAAGAAAGCGTCCCGTAAAATGGAGCGAACCTTTAAGAAAACTAATTTAGAGGTATTTCGTATAGCATGGAAGGATAGTACTCGAAAATACAGGAATGCCATGAAAACGTCTAGATCCGCCTACTTCTCATCACGAATAGAAGAAAACCATCACAACCCTGGGTTCTTATTTAACACCGTGGCTAAATTAACAAAAAATAAGTCGTCATCGACGTCAGATTCTGATTATCAGCATAACAGTGTTGAATTTATGAACTACTTCACTAGTAAAATCCAACATATTAGAAAAAAAATTATAACAATGTAACCAGAAGTGAAACCCGCTGAACAAACTAACTACAGCACCCCTAAGGAGAAATTGCAATTATTTTCTACAGTAGATCACGATGAACTCTCTAAAATCATTAGATCATCCAAATCAACAACATGCGTGCTAGACCCTATACCTACAAAACTACTGAAAGAAATGCTCCCGGAAATTATAGATCCTCTTCTTAGTATTATTAACTCATCTCTGACATTAGGACATGTGCCTAAAGCATTTAAGGTGGCTGTTATAAGGCCCCTTGTCAAAAAACCCAAACTCGACCCAAGAGAAATAGGGAATTACAGGCATATCGAATTTATCTTTTATATCTAAAGTTCTGGAAAAAGTAGTTTCAACTCAGTTATGCTCCTTCCTCCAAAGGAATGACATTAATGAAGAATTCCAGTCTGGATTTCGAGCATGTCACAGTACAGAGACTGCTTTGATAAGAGTTACAAATGATCTGCTTTTAGCGTCTGACCGTGGCTGTATTTCGTTATTGGTGCTGCTAGACCTTAGTGCAGCATTTGACACCATTGACCACAGCCAGTGTTGGGGAGCAGCTAACTACAAGTAGCGACGCTACTAACTTAACTACATTTTTCTGTAGCTTGACGGTAGTTAAGTTACTTTTAAAACAGTGTAGCTTTTCCGGTAGTTAAATACTTTTACAAGCAGGTAGCGGTGTAGCGTGCCCAAACGCTACTCGCTACATTCCATTGCGACGAACTTTAAAGCAATAAGTAGTGCAGCGCACTGAGCACATGCGTCGTCACCTTACTTACTACTGAAAATGTTTGCATTACTGCCAGCTAGTGTCCTGTGACGCATCTCGCGGCTTACGCACAATATTCAGATCGCGTCTGATGATTAGGTTAATTTGCCGAAGTTAAGGCATGTCGACTGAATTTCAGATTCAGAATCGGAAGATGTATAATGTTTCTATAGCCTTTTAAAGTGGAAAACTGTATTTCTCCAAAACGCTACAGTAAAACAATCCATAAGGTGTGCATATATTGCGGGACGGCCCCAACTGAAACCCACCATCCGTTTTTTCTACTTATTAAAAATAGGTTATTGACAAGAGACACAAATCTTCTACATTTAAATAAAGCTTTAAAAGCAGCATTCCTGGAATTTACGGTAAACCACTCAATATCTGCGCATCCAAATCTAAACGCCGGCTGGCTTGACCCTCAGTGATTAATTGCCCATGGCCTTATTTGTCCAAGTTCATGTCTCTTAAAGATGCAAACAGTAATGGTTACACGTTTTTATGTATTCTTTTCAAAACTAAAAATTAAAAGTCTGCATCAAAGACTTTAAGCACAAATTTAAGGAAACACATACAGGTGAGTTATTTGGCCCAACATTTGTTCTTTCTGTTGTTTTAATAATTCACATTGTCTACATTTTG
Organism: Triplophysa dalaica; assembly: GCF_015846415.1. Taxonomy (NCBI): domain Eukaryota; kingdom Metazoa; phylum Chordata; class Actinopteri; order Cypriniformes; family Nemacheilidae; genus Triplophysa; species Triplophysa dalaica. The sequence continues at coordinate 28,645,592 of NC_079544.1, forward strand.
CAAACTTGAGATAAATTTGAGTTTAACTTTAACTTGCGTACTGTGTAGTTTACAAAATAAAACAACACTGAAATCATAACTGTATTGTATTACATTGTTTTCTTAAAATATTTTTCATTTACAATGAATCAGTTATTCTTTATATACAATGACACTCTAAAATCAAAGTAGTTTCAATGTAGCTAGCTACTTTTTTATAGTAACTTGTAGTGTAGCTAACTGCTTTTTCAAATGTGTAGCTAAGCTGTAACTTAACTACTTTTATTGATGAGTAGCTTGTAGCTTATCTAACTACAGTTTCAAAGTAGCTTCCCCAACACTGACCACAGCATACTCCTGCATAGACTCGAAAATTATGCTGGGATTAACGGAATGGCATTGAAGTGGTTTAAGTCTTATTTATCTGACTGTTTTCAATTTGTAGCAATAAAAAATGATATGTCCCGCAAATCACAAGTCCAGTACGGTGTACCACAGGGCTCAGTCTTAGGGCCTCTGCTCTTCGCATTATATATGCTACCTCTAGGAGATATAATAAAGCGACACGGAATTAGCTTTCACTGTTATGCTGATGATACTCAACTTTTTATTTCCTCGAAGCCTAATGAAACTCAGCAGTTCCATCGAATAAATGAATGCATAGTAGATTTAAAAATTTGGATGAGTAACATTTTTTTACTACTGAACTCGGACAAAACAGAAGTGTTACTTACTGGACCAAAACTGGCATACGTAACAACCAAGAATACTGCTTAACTATTGACGGATGCTCCATAAAATCCTCGTCGTCATCTTAGAATCTTGGCGTTGTATTCGATAGTACTCTGTCATTTGAGATGTCGCCAACACCTGTAAAATTGCATTTTTCCATTTTAAGAATATATCTAACGTCATATGCTGTCACTGTCAGATGCAGAGAAATTAATTCATGCATTCATGACATCAAGACTAGATCACTGTAATGCAGTTTTAGGTGGTTGCCCTGCAGGCCTAGTACAAAAACTGCAACTGGTTCAAAACGCGGCAGCTCGAGTTCGTTACACGTACAAAAAAGTATGAGCATATAACCCCGGTTCTGTCAACCTTGCACTGGTTACCTATAAAGCATCGCATTAACTTTAAGATCTTGCTTATTACCTATAAAGCCAACATGGTCTAGCGCCGCAGTATTTGAATGAACTTCTATTGTATTACGATCCTCCACGTGCATTACGCTCTCAGGCATCCTGTCAGTTGGTAATACCTAGAATTTCAAAATCAAGTGCAGGTGGTAGATCCTTTTCTTATCTAGCGCCTAAACTTTTGAATATTCTTCCCTGCACTGTCCGGGAGGCAGACACACTCTGTCAGTTTAAATTTAGACTAAAGACGCATCTTTTTAATCTTGCACCTCCATAATATTAATCCTCAGAGGATCTACGCTGCCTTATTTAGATCAGCGGTTCTCAATCCTGGTCCTCGCGCCCACTCGCTCTGCATATTTTGTATGCTTCGGAGGTTTGTTCAACAGCCCGCAGGGATCCTGCGAGATCACTAGATATTCTGCCATAATTCCAGTTCGAAATGGGCATAATGTTGAACAAATCTCAAGATTACGGTTAAATAACCCTTCAATCTTCCGTAGTAGGTTTTGTCTGTGTGAAGACGCTGCAGGCAGTAGTTTTGCGCAAATTCGTGTTCTTAAATTAACGTCAGCCGATTTCCTGTGTGTAGGGATTAGAGAGCAATGAACACAGTTCAGGGAACACGTCAATCGGAACGCGGTCCATTCATTGAGCTCTCTTCTAATAATCTAGAGATTTAAATCAGGTGTGTTAAACAAGAGAGATAGAAAGAGAGAGAGTTGGGGGGACGCGAGGACCAGGGTTGAGAACCGCTGATTTAGATCAACTGGAACCAGGAACACATCCAACAACAAATGATGTACCTGTTGCATCAAAGAGTGCAGAACAGTACTCTACTCTCAGCCAGTCTTGTCTCTTTGTTCCAAGGTTTCCGCAGGATGCAGTTCATGCCCAGACCTGATGGCAGAGCTGAGAACGGGAAGCGGTGACCTGAAAAGAGCTAAGAGGATAGAGCTGGATAAAGGACGCGACAACTTGACACGATTTTTCTACAACACTTCAAATGTTATTAGATTGTTAATGATAATCTTAAATCTATAATTTACCTTATTAGTAAGTTTATTTATTTTTTATTTAGCCTTGTTGTGCAAGCACTGTTGAGCTTGTGCAGAGGCAGCAGCTTTTGCCAGAGGGGAACTGGAATCCCCTGGTTGGGCCTGGGTTCTCCTGAGGTTTATTTTCTCGATTGGAGTTTTGGGTTCCTCCCCACCGTTTGCATATTGTTTTGCACTATTTGCCTGGCCGGGGGGGCTGCTTTAGTATTTAGAAGTTAGACATAATTAATATTGCATATAAGAATTTATAATCTGTTTAATATTTGACCCGTGGTTCTCTCTCCTTTATCTCAAATGTGTGCTTTCACTGTGCGTGTGTGCGAGAGTGTTTGCATGTGTGCGTCTATGTCAATGTATGTAAGTATGTATGCATATTGTGTGTGTGGAGCATTTGTATGTCTGTCTTGTGTTGTTTTCACCTTTTACTTGTTTTTACAGGTATATGCCTGTAGTTGTTTTTCTTGTAGTCAATGTGTCTCATGTACAGCTACTTTGTAACAATGAAAATTGTAAAAAGCGCTATATAAATAAAGTTGATCTGAGTTGAGAATACATCACCAAGAACATAAGAGAAATATGTCTGAATTGTTCAGTTTTGGGTAAAAACAAATATGCAGTGATAGATTAGCATGTTTTTATTCTTCTATGTACTTTTTTCAGTCAGTTTTTCATTAATGCTCTCTTCCATCCAGTCAGTGGCGGAGCTAGAGTTTTTCACATGGGGGTCCTGGGGGTGGCCAAGGCAACTTCACGGGGTCTATAGACCATGATAGAAAGTCAGTGTGTAATATTGATGCGCGGATGGCGGTTAAATCCGCGGACGCTGCGGATGATCCGCGGGACGGGTGTGTAAGGTAATAAGGAAATACATTCTGATTAATTGATGATATCATATACAATATTAACAAAATTTCTCAAAAAATACGAATTTGTTTTAAATGCATTTTAAAGCAGGCGCTAATTTGCAGTAATTTAAAAGAAATTACAGTTTATTTCTTAAAGCAGATATGGGGGAAAAACAGATCAGAGAGAAATTTAAAAAGGGAGAAATAAAAACAAAACAAATGGTAGGAAAGAAAAGTACTGTGTGGGAGCGTTTTAGCGAAGTGGTTTTAACAAGGATGAATCAAGTGCTGGGTATGTAATATGCAAGGTGAGGCACTGTATGTATATGAATGCCATAAGACTGGTACCTCTTATATGGTACATCATGTGTGTGCTAAATCGAAATATTAGATTTAAGCATTTACAGACAAAGACAGTGCTAGAAAATGTACTGAGTAATCGGATTCGGGTCGGGTGCGGATATCTATATCAGAGAAAATAATACGTGCGGGCGGGTGGCGGGTGGATAATTTATTTGAAGCAGCGGATGCGGGTGACATTTTAGATTATCTGCGCATCTCTAGGTGTAACCCTAACCTGGCATCAAAAGAGAAATAATAATTTACTTAACCTGGTTGTTAGATTTAATTTCCGCAAAAATGAATACAAGCCTGCAAACAAATGAATTGTGAAGTTGTTAAGCTCACTGAATACATCCCTGGCTAGATAGTTGGAGGAAGGGTTTCCCTCTGGCTATATGGAGGGATTCTTTCTATACTAAACATTCTTTGTATTATCTGCTCTACCTTATTTGGTCATTCTGTGACCCCTGGACATTTGAAACCATCCAGAGGTCTTGTGGTACCTATATAAAGGCTTGTAGATTCTAAAATAAATGAGTTCAAAAGCTGGATGCCTTTGTGTCTAGTTCTTGTGCTCCCAGATCTGCAGAAGAGTCCAACCTATTTCTGATTTGATTTTAAGTGTAATCCAAAACACAGAAAGAAACTTAGTGTTCGAAAGGAACCTGAAGTTTAACAATGATGTTTGTAACGTGATTTGGCTTTAAAAAAATTATTCACATACTATGAATTGTCAGAGTCTCTATCTCGTAACACACAACTAGATTCGTTACATGGCTTGCCGTACTATGGAGTAACTTAGCTGTATTATATTAGCCCTTTATGATATGTAAACAGGCTATTTGCAATTGAGGTAATCTTTACCGACCAGATAAATAGCTTAAGAATTTCAAAGTTAGCTTAACATTTAAACACTGGTGCCTGTACCTGACGTTAGCCTACATTAAGTAAACAGGCAAATAGTGTAATGTATTGGCACTGCACTGTTTATGTGTATATAACTAGCACAAATGTAACGTAAAACACAATGTTTAGGCTAAATCGGGAACCGATCTCTCTTATCTGATTAACCCGTCTAGCACCAATATTCATGTTTACTCATACAGCGACTTCACTTTCAAACGATTTCCGCAAACAAAATCCCGAAGCCTAGTCTTAAAACTAACCTTATATGCGAAATTTCATTATTCTTCTGTTACTCGCATCACTTTCGTCCTGGATTAATTTGAAAGCTGCGCGCGGCACCGGACACTTTTTCAGCAAGTGGTGAAATGAGATGTCAATCATCATAAAACTGCCCAATAAAATTTGAGGGGACACTCGGGGTGGACACCCAGGACACCCCTCTGGCTCCGCCTCTGCTGCACGCGGGGGTGAATGATGTGAGAATGCGGCAGTCGGAGATCCTGAAGAGGGACTTCAGGAGCCTTGTCGATACTGTACGCAACGCATCGCCCACAGCCAGGATCATCGTATCAGGGCACTATTCCTACTTACCGACGAGGGAAAGAAAAGTTCAGTGGACTATTTATGCTTAATAATTGGTTAATGTTATGGTGTATTGAACAGAAGCTGCTCTTTGTAAATAATTTTGATCTGTTTTGGGAGCGACCAAGGCTTTTCCGCCCCGACGGCCTGCACCCCAGCAGCATTGGATCGGAAATTCTGTCTGAAAACATCTCAAAGACCCTACGCACCATTTGAGTAGTAAGTACAAACTTATACCATAGTCTCTGTTCCTCTCACCGAACTGTTAAGAATGTTACTGTTTCCAAATGCATATAGACTGTGTCTGTCCCCCGAATAATACAACCAAATAATAATGTATGTAAAAGTCAGATAAAAAACCTTATCGTGATTAAACCAAAAGACAATATATTTAATGAGCAAAACCAACGCCTAAAGTTTGGGCTACTTAATATTAGATCACTAAATCCAAAGGCAGTTATTGTAAATGAAATGATCACAGACAACAGTTTTGATATACTATGCCTTACTGAAACCTGGCTTAAGCCAAATGATTACTTCGGTCTAAATGAGTCTACTCCACCAAGCTACGGTTATATGCACAAGCCACGTCCGGTTGGTCGAGGTGGTGGTGTCGCAACAATCTTAAGAGACTTTCTCACCTTAACTCAGAGAACAAAGCATACATTTAAATCATTTGAAATGGTTGCGTTGAACATAATTGTTCCAAACAAAAGTAGAAACCATTGCTTTCTCTTACATTGGTTACTGTGTACTGACCCCCTCGGTCTTACACTAATTTTCTGATAGGGTTCGCAGAATTCTTATCAGACCTATTGGTTAACATCGATAAAGTACTGATTGTCAGAGATTTTAATATCCACTTAGATAGTGCTAACGATCCATTAGCAGTGAAGGGCTACCACATCAATAGACCTACTCATTGATGTAATCATACTCTAGATTTGATTATATCTCACGGAGCCGATCTAACCAATTTTGATATTATACCTCAAATCGACAATGTTTCTGATCACCATCTTATAACATGTACACTGCGCACTGCAGAAATCAGTTGTATATCTCGTTATCGACAGGGTAGAACAATCACCTCAACTACTAAAGATAGTTTCATAAAGAACCTGCCAGATCTGACTCCTTTAATATCCTTGCCAACAAATATAGAACCGCTCGACGACATGACCAGCAACATGGGGACTATTTTCTCTAATACATAAGAAGCGGTCGCACTAATGAAGTCAAAAAAGATTAATGAAAAGATCATAGCAGCATGGTACAATAGCACCACTCGCGCCCTAAAAAGAGAAACACGAAAACTGGAGCGCAAATGGAAACAAACCCAGTTAGAGGTCTTTAAAACTGCATGGAAAGAGAGTGCAATCTGTTACAAAAAGGCACTAAAAGCAGCAAAAGCAGAGCACTTCTGTAACCTCATAGAAAATAACAAAAACAACTCAAGGTTTTTATTTAGTACAATTGCTAAGCTAACAAACAAACAGACTTCACCTGACCTGGCTATTCCGCCACACCTTGGTAGCAATGAATTCATGAAATTTTTTGCAGAGGAAATCGAAAAAATACGAGACAACATAGCTAAAACCAAACCTCCAAGTGTGTCGGAAGAATTAGTTTCAACCGTCACCCAAAAAGAAAAGCTAGAGTGTTTTTCTCCTATAAATCAGGAAGATTTAATTAAAATTATTGCAACATCCAAACCGACAACATGCTTATTAGACCCCATTCCGACTACTTTATTAAAAGAGTTACTACCTGTTGCAATTGAGCCCATTTGTAACATTATTAACTCGTCAATCAATCGAGGACATGTCCCAGGACCCTTTAAGCTTGCTGCAATTAAGCCTCTTATCAAAAAACAAATTTAGACCCCAACGAACTTTGAAGCTATGGACCGATTTCAAATCTCCCGTACTTGTCATACTTGTACGTATGTCGTACTTTGTGTATGACATACACAAAAAGTTTCAGTCTGGCTTTAGACCGCATCACAGCACTGAAACTGCGCTTGTTAGAATTACAAATGACCTCCTTATTGCATCAGATAAAGGTAACATCTCACTCTTAGTCCTGCTTGACCTTAGTGCTGCTTTCGATACTGTAGACCATAAAATACTATTAGATCGTTTACACAATTATAACTGTATTCAGGGACAGGCACTACAATGGTTCAGATCTCACTTAACAGACAGATATCAATATGTCCATTTAGGTGGGAAATCGTTAAATCTCACGCAAGTAAATTATGGATTACCTCAGGGATCAGTTTTAGGACCCTTGCTTTTCTCCATATACATGCTGCCCCTCGGCAACATTATAAGAAAACATGGAAATAGCTTCCACTGTTATGCAGATGATACTCAGCTATATATCTCATCAAGACCAGATGATTCCTTCAAACTATCTAAACTGGCAGAGTGCATCGAGGACATAAAACATTGGATGACTAGTAATTTCCTTCTTTTTAACTCTAGCAAAACAGAAATATTACTTAAAGCACCAAAAACACGTAAACAGAATATCTCAGATTACAACCTGCAAATTGAAGGCTGCGCTGTTACTCCAACAAATACAGTTAAAGACCTAGGCGTCATATTAGACAGCAACCTCTCATTTAAAAATCACATCTCAAATATCACAAAAACAGCCTTCTTCCACCTTTTGCCAAATTATGAAATGTTTTATGTGTTGCTGACGCAGAAAAGCTTATTCATGTATTTGTGACCTCACGACTTGACTATTGTAATGCTCTACTTAGTGGCTGTCCTGTATCATCAATAAATAAACTACAGTTAGTTCAGAATGCAGCTGCCAGAGTTCTTACTAGGTCAAGAAAATACGATCACATAACCCCAGTTTTATCATCGCTTCACTGGCTACCCATTAAGTATCGTATTGATTTTAAAATTATTTTAATTACTTACAAAGCCCTGAACGGTTTAGCCCCTACTTACTTAACCGAGCTTCTAACACATTACAACCCATCACACTCTACGATCTCAAAACTCAGGACTTTTGATGACACTTAGGATAACTAAATCCACTAAAGGGGGTCGAACTTTCTCATACGTAGCACCTAAACTCTGGAATAGCCTTCCTGATACTATTCGAGGGTCAGACACACTCTCCCAATTTAAATCTAGATTAAAGACTCATCTTTTCATCCAAGCTTTCACTTAATGCATAGTTAATGAACAGCAGCTACGCTAACTATTCTCCTTCTGCCTTGGCCTCGGGATGCCCATCCTGAGGTAGGAAGAAATTCGGCCAGGTCCAGATGATTGACATATGCCCATCCCCAACTAGAGATTACACCAGCTACATCTGCAGACTGACTGACCATCCCACCTCCATCTAAGGCAATTCCACCACCACCACCCAAGAGAAATACGACCATCGGACCATCCCAGCTCAGACCATCCTCAACCACAGCAAAGACGGACTACTTGTCACATTAATGCTGAAGTTACAATACTTGGTATTTAATGCTAAACTAACATCACATGTCAGCAGTTTGAAGTTATAGCTGCATTCGGTGGCCCTGATTGTAGGTTGTTGGGTGGGTGTTTTTGGGGAGTGGGGGGGGCTCGTTGGTTGTGGGGATTCATCTGCTGGGGCTGTGTGGGTCCGGTTTGGCCTTGTTTTGTGGTCGATGTCGGACAACAGAGGAATAAAGCTACAACATGCCAGTACTATTTTCCAGGTTGTTCGTCCCTCTATTTTCTGGTGTTGATCGTGGAGTGGGACCGGATTGAACCGGCACGGTTTTCGGTGAGTGGGACTTTCTGGGTTGCAGATGGTGGGCTCTCCCTCTTCCTCGTGGATATTTGCTCGGGGTCACCGAGTGCAGCTGTAGTGATTTTAGCTGCATGTTAAAATAAGGATGAGTTTAACTCACCAAAATAAGATTCTCCACCAGATCTATCAAGATCACATACATGAAATGAGTTATTTAAAACGTCAATTTTAGTCAAGGAAAATACGAATAATAAATGTCATTACAAATACATATTTTACAATTCTGATTAGCAGTATAGTGATAAAAATCCTATATGTATTCGTCCAGCAAATGCATTGATGATTTATACATTAACGTTATCTCATGACCATAAGTAACATGACTTTACAAAACAGAATTAAGAGCAGAGGTAGCATAGATCGAAACACAGTTTAAGTGACCCGTTTGTGAGCGTGAACACAGAGAACCCATCACAAATGCCTTTATGGTTTTTATTAAACTCTACATGGTAAACTTCTTCCGGCTTTGCTACTGATCGGACGCATTTACTAGCGCTCCCTGCTTTGTGTTTCTGCTTTTCTGCTTTATCTTATTTAAACACCAGCAGTTCAGTACAGTGCTCCGACTAAACAATTAGGCACTAAAACCAAAGACTGGGAAATACTTCAAAACTTTCGAATGCCAAGCAACCAGGATTTATTTTAGGAAGGTGGTTTACCAGCTTACTGCCGACAATTGAAACTCTTCGGGATAACTCCGCTGCCCACTCTCAAACTGGTTTGAAAATGCCTTCTTTTGGATCAACAACAACCACCTGCTGCTCACACTGCCACAAACTTCTACAAAAGATAGCAATTCCTGAAACAAAGCTACTCACAATTTTGCCGTCCCTGCAAGAACACACAGCTGATACTCGCCGTGGACCCCCTCAGCATACAGCCGGTGAGTTCTGTGAACCCAGCACTTCTCATCAGATTATAATTAGCTCAGACAAACCTGTACAGATGCAAACAAAGGTAGCTGCGGACACAAACCGTTGGCAAAAAAAGGGCGCAAGACCTAAAGATTCTCGTAATATCAGACTGTCAAGAGTTTCACAAGTTGCCGCATTAGCCTCATCTACCCCAGATATGGCTAAGACTCGACTAGAAAATGTTGGTACTCTGCCACCCCCTATACATCTTGAAAATAGATTTGAGGCACTACTAAATATGGGTGAAGAATCCCCAAATGTGGTCAGGCAAAAATCAAAAGAGGACACTGCAGTTGACAGACGCTCTGTGTCAAACAGGCAACGGCACTCTGCTAAGAAAGCAGCCGAGCCAAATACTCTGATAGTGGGGGACTCTATTATCAGAAACCTTCGTAGCAGGGCTATATGTACATACTATTTCCCTAAAGCAATGATTGCTGATGTAAGCAAGGAACTGTCAAACATCCTGAAACAACCTAAGGCTGTTAATCGGATTGTCATACATGTGGGGAAAAATGATACTCGAAAAGAGCAATCAGAGCTCCTAAAAAAGGATTTTAATGAACTCTTTGAAATGGTTGGAAAGCTAAAAGTTCAGTCATCCATCAGTGGACCTCTCCCAGCTTGGGGAACGAATATGTTCTCTCGGCTACTCAGTCTGAACATATGGCTGCAAAAAACCTGCAACATGAGAGGACTGAACTTCATTGACAACTTTAATCTATTCTGGAGTCAGAGACAACTTTTTTACAACAGATGGCCTCCACCCAAACAAACTTGGTTCAAGAGTGCTAAAGGACAATATCCTCTTCTCCCTCCTTCACCCATCAGTAGAGTGTACCACTCCACTCCTAAATGGCACAAATACACCTGGCCATAGTGACCCACCTCAGCAGTTGGATGGACATTTGGATAACACCACTCAGGCTGTACCCTGCCCAGTGACATCACATCAGTTGGATGATGACGAGGACTCGACACCCAAGGACGTTTCTGTGGATAACAACCGGTAGAGCCAAAACAACATACTTCAGTCTTCAGAAACACCAGACTCACAGCCCCTCTCACTACACACTTTCTCCCTCTCTACCACATCATCTCTTTTGAGCTTCTCAGAGAAAATGGAGGAACTAGTATGTGCTGGAACAAAACTCTCCCACTCTACTGTCGCGAGTCCACAGGTTTCAACTAAAAAGCGACGGGCCCCACAACCACCAAAGCCTCTGGGTCAACCTCAAAGAGCTCTCCGGCCTCTGCCACAATGACAGTGATCACACAAACCCCCATCTGCTGGAGATGGACAAAACAAGACTCCAAAGAGCACTGGTAACTGATACAGTTGTGTTCAAAATTATTCAACCCCCACTGAAATTGATTGTTTTGGTCGGTTTGACATTGATTTAATTGTAAGCAGGATGACTGAATGATCATAATCAAAGAGGCACGTGTAGGTCAGACAAATATAACATAACATTTATAATGAAATAACCACAAATGTCTTTTCTGAGCTCACATCATTATCAGTTTTATTCAACCCCCAAGTGACATTCAATCTTAGTACTTAGTACAACATCCTTTTACAGTTATAACAGCTTTTAAACGTGAAGCATAGCTTGACACAAGTGTCTTGCAGCGATCTACGGGTATCTTCGCCCATTCATCATGGGCAAAAGCCTCCAGTTCAGTCACATTCTTAGGCTTGCGCACTGCAACTGCTTTCTTTAAGTCCCACCAGAGGTTCTCAATCGGATTTAAGTCTGGTGACTGCGATGGCCACTTCAAAATGTTCCAGCCTTTAATCTGCAACCATGCTCTAGTGGACTTGGAGGTATGCTTGGGATCATTGTCCTGTTGAAAGGTCCAACGTCTTCCAAGCCTCAGGTTTGTGACGGATTGCATCACATTGTCATCCAATATCTCCTGGTACTGAAGAGAATTCATGGTACCTTGCACACGCTGAAGCTTCCCAGTACTTGCAGAAGCAAAACAGCCCCAAGGCATGATTGACCCCCCGCCATGCTTCACAGTAGGCAAGGTGTTCTTTCCTTGTTCTTCCTCCTCCAAACATAGCGTTGATCCATGGGCCCAAACAGTTCTAATTCTGTTTCATCAGTCCACAGAACACTATCCCAAAACTTCTGTGGTTTGTCCACATGACTTTTGGCATACTGCAGTCGACTCTTCTTATTCTTTGAGGACAGCAAGCGGGTGCGCCTGGGAGTTCTGGCATGGAGGCCTTCATTACGCAGGGTGCGCCGTATTGTCTGAGCAGAAACTTCAGTACCCACATCTGACAAATCCTTTCTCAGTTCCTCAGCAGTCACACGGGGACTTTTCTCCACTCTACGCTTCAGGTAGCGCACAGCTGTCGAAGTCAGCATCTTCTTTCTGCCACGACCAGGTAGCGTTTCAACAGTGCCCTTTGCCTTGAATTTGCGAATGATGTTTCCTATGGTGTCTCTTGGTATGTTTAACATCTTTGCAATCTTCTTATAGCCATTGCCCTTCCTGTGAAGAGTAATCACCTGTTCTCTTGTCTTCCTGGACCATTCTCTTGACCTCACCATGTTTGTAACCACACCAGTAAATGTCTAGAAGGAGCTGAGCATCACAGTCATTTTAAAGTTGCCTAATTGGTGCTTATTAGGCTTTATTGCTGCTCCCTAATATCCACAGGTGTTTTCAATACCTGATTAAAAACACTTCATTGAACCTCTGTTCTTCAGAGTGGTAGTCTTTAAGGGGTTGAATAATTATGTCAATGAAGAATTCACAAAAGAAACATTTACTACTGTATTACAAAACTAATTGATGTCATTTTAGTTGCATATGGTTCTTTAAGAAGTCCTTGTAGGATTTCATTCTGAATACAATTACAAATGTACACTAAATTCCCTAAAACCATTTACAGCATTGGGGGTTGAATAATTTTGAACACAAAAAGTCTTTGTTGATGATTTTTCAGAACTGCTATCAGCTATTTCCTCAGAATTTGACTGCTTTGTTATTGCTGGGGATTTTAATATTCATGTAGACAAGACAGAAAACAACACTGCAAATGAACTTTTAAATGTTTTATAACACTTTTGATCTGATCCAGCATGTGCACGGTCCCACACACAATCGTGGACACACTCTGGATCTGCTCATTAGCAAAGGTCTAAACATTTCATCCACTACTATTAGAGATGTGGCACTGTCTGATCACTTTTGTATTTTCTTTGATATATCAATCAGTCCTGCCACTGAAGATAGACCCGTCTCTATAAAAAAGAGATTCATATATGAGAACACCAGTGAGCTATTTATGAATGCTTTGTCTTTGTCACCAAGTATATCTGCAGACTCTATGGATGTTCTCCTCAATAGCTTTAACGCAAATGTCAAAAATGATATCGATGCCATTGCTCCAGTAAAGGTCAAGGCGATAACTGGCAGGCTTAAAGCACCCTGGAGAAACACACCAGAAGTACAAAGCATGAAAAGAACATGCAGAAAAGCAGAGCGTATGTGGTGAAAAACCAAACTTGAAGTTTACTATAACATCTATAAAGACAGTCTGCATGCCTTCAATGTTGACTTAGGCAAAGCTAGACAAACTTTTTTCTCTAACATTTTAAACTCCAAAATAAATAACACTCGCACCCTTTTTGCTACTGTAGAGAGACTAACAAATCCCCCTAGTCAAGTTCCAAGGGAAATGCTGTCTGATGACAAATGCAATGAGTTTGCAACTTTTTTCCTTCAAAAGATCAGTAATATCAGAATGGAAATCGCCAAAGCTCCATGCGGCCTTCAGGTCAGTCTGACTTCAATACATCAGAAATTAGTAACTTTGTCTGAATTTCAGACAATTGATCTCAAAACCCTGGAGGAAACGGTACAGCATCTTAAGGCATCAACTTGCAGCCTTGACACACTTCCCACATCCTTTTTCAAAAGAGTGTATAACTGTTTGGAAGCAGATCTCCTAAAAATAGTTAATACCTCACTGCTCTCAGGAACTTTCCAAGAGTCCCTAAAAAATGCCGTTGTCAAACCTCTTCTAAAAAAGGGCAATCTAGAAAAAAACTTCAGACCAATATCAAATCTTCCTTTTATAGGCAAGATCATTGAAAAGGTTGTCTTCAATCAGCTGACCAAATTCTTGAACTTAAATGGCTACCTGGACAATTATCAGTCTGGCTTCTGTCAGCATCATAGCACAGAGACAGTGCTCATAAAGATAATTAATGATATTCGATTGAATTTTGATTCAGGCAAAATATCAGTTCTGGTTTTACTAGATCTCAGTGCTGCTTTTGACACGGTAGATCACACCATACTCCTACATAGGCTGGAAAACTGGGTAGGGCTTTCTGGGTTGGTACTTAAATGGTTTGGGTCATACCTTAAAGGGAGAGGTTACCATGTGAACATAGGCAACCATAAATCTGACTGGACACCCATGACTTGTGGTGTTCCACAGGGCTCAATTCTTGCTCCGCTCCTCTTCAATTTGTATATGCTCCCACTTGGCCAAATAATCAAAAAGTACCAAATTGCCTACCACAGCTATGCAGACGACACTCAGATCTACCTAGCCCTCTCACCCAATGACTACAGGCCTATTGACTCTCTTTGCCAATGCATTGATGAAATTAACAGCTGGATGTGTCAAAACTTCCTTCAGTTAAATAAAAACAAAACTGAAGTCATTGTTTTTGGTAATAAGGATGAAACTAACAAGGTAAACACATACCTTGATTTAAGTGGTCTAAAGACACAAAGCAAGGTAAAAAATCTTGGGGTCATTGTCCATACCTAAGTCTGACCTAAGTTTCAGCAGTCATGTCAAAGCAATAAGCAGATCAGCCTACTACCATCTCAGAAACATAGCCAGAATCAGATGTTTTGTCTCAAGCCAAGATTTAGAGAAACTAGTTCATGCATTCATCACCAGCAGGGTGGATTACTGTAATGGACCCCTTACAGGTCTTCCCAAAAAGACCATCAGACAGCTGCAGCTCATACAGAACGCTGCTGCCAGGATTCTGACCAGAACCAAAAAATCTGAGCATATCACTCCAATCCTCAGGTCCTTACACTGGTTACCAGTTACTTTTAGAATCAACTTCAAAGTATTATTAATTGTCTATAAATCACTTAATGGTCTAGGACCTAAATACATCTCAGATATGCTCATTGAATATAAACCAAACAGACTTCTCAGATCATCAGGATCAAGTCAGTTAGAGATAACAAGGGTTCACTCAAAATAAGCGAGTCAGCGTTAAGGCATTACACCACCCGTATCTGGAATCTGCTTCCAGAAGACATCAGACATTCATCCACAGTAGATACTTTAAATCCAGATTAAAAACACACTTGTTTAGCTGTGCATTCACAACCTGAGCACTGTGCTGCTTTACATCAACTGCACTTCTATTTCTAATTTATTTTATTTTGCTCTTAATCCTTCTACATATACACTCACATTTTTAATCAATTTTATTGCTGTTCTATTGTTTCTTAAAATCTAAAGTATTTGTTATCTTAAATGATTTGCATTTTAAAGATACGTTTTATTTCTTTCTGTCAATCATTTTATGTAAAGCACTTTGAATTGCACTTGTGTATGAAATGTGCTATAGAAATAAACTAGCCTTGCCTTGCCTATACGGGGGCAAAAAAACACCCCCAAAATCCCATTGATTTAACATTGAGGCCAAACTTTGACGGGTCGTAGCTCAGAGCGAGAATTGTGTAGAAACATGCTGGTCGACACGTTTGAAGACGCTATCAGGCTCTGTAAGAACATACATTACAATCCCAAAATTCCCAAATTCCCCATTGACTTAACCTGGGACAGGAAACATGGCCGTATAAGGCATTATACATCTCTTATATTGAATAACTTTGCAGTACAACCACTTTGAGACAAGGGGGTGGGCTCATTTCAATCAGAAATCCCAGACACATCATTAAGCTACGAAGCCACGCCCATAGCAACAAAACCTTATAATTTAGCAACCATTTAACAAGATCTATATGTCTGCATCAGAAGATCATAGAGAAATGGGGGTTGGTGCCTTTCACTCATAGCTTAGAGTGTAATTTACTTGCAGATACTAAGCCACGCCCATAGCAACCAAACAAGTTAGCCTAGCAACCATTTACCAATACCTATATCTCTAAATCAGATAATTGTAGAGACACTTGGGTGGTGCAATTCACTCATAGCTTACAGTGTCACCAATTGGAATATACCAAGCCACGCCCATAGCAACCAAACAGATTAGCCTATCAACCATTTAGCCAGACATATATCTCTGCATCAGAACATTTTACAGACATGGTGATTTGTTAGCTTTCCTGTAGCTCAGTGGTAAGAGTGAAAGTGAAAGTGACCAATTCATCAGGTATAGTGACCCATACCCGAAATGTGACCTCTGCATTTAACCCATCCAGTGATTAGTGAGGACACACACAGCAAGTGGTGAACACACATACACCCGGAGCAGTGGGCAGCTATCGCTGCAGCGCCCGGGCAGCATGTAGGGGTTAGGTGCCTTGCTCAAGGGCACCGCAATCGTTACCCGCCGGCCCTGAGGATTGAACCGGCAACCTTCTGGTCACGAGTCCGACTCTCTAACCATTGGGCTACGATTGCCCCAAAGAGCATTGCGTTAACAACGTAAGGTTGTGGGTTCGATCCCAGGGGATTGCAAATACCTATGTAAAATGTACAGGATAAAGCAAAGTAAGTCTGCCAAATGCCTAAATGTAAATATTCGATTCGTTCGTGGCTTTATGTTTCATCACCCTAGTGAATGCACAGTGCCGCGGTTTGCAATGAAGCACAACTCACATTTTCCTCAGAAAATATATATTTATAGTGTTGTAGCCGCATTAATCACCATTTTAAGCAACGTCGCCTTTTTGTTTTGCCTCTTAAGGACGCAAAAAGCAATATAGAATGACACCTAATATCAATGATTCCTAATATCAGCACAATTGTAAAAGTGACTGGTGTTCTACAGTTAAATAAACAAAAAAATATCATTAGATTTCATTGTCATATTGTAAACAATGACTGTTTTCTCACTAGTTCACTGATTCAAATCATTCTAAACAAAGCAGAATCGTTGCGTTACTCTGAACTACACACAACGCGGTTTAGTTTCTAAATGAATCCGTTAGAGATTTAATCAATCTTTACTCCACAATTAAGAACTTTGATCACAGCTGCATACTTCTCTAGTCAAGTTTATTCACTTGATAAATAATCCTCTGCCTTATGAGATGAAACAAAATATTTTATTATAGGGAAATGTGTGTTTTTATCTTCTTTGCCTCAGAAATCTAGGAGCGGCCGCAAGAAATGAGCTGAAGAGACAAGTTCAGGAGGTGTAACAGCACCTTAAAAACACTTTCTGTCAAACAAAGAGAGAAAAATGACCTGCACTTAAATCTGAGCCAAAGATCACAATTGTACACTAATAGATCTAAGCAGAAACATACAGTTGGTTCTTATTTTATTTCATTGATCATTAATTCCATCCGAATCCCATACTCCCAGAGCACCCTCCACAAGATACCGCAAGGGACACAGTCGAATGCCTTCTCCAAATCCGCAAAACACATGTGGATTGGTTGGGCAAACTCCCATGAACCCTCCAGCACCCTGGAGAGGGTATAGAGCGGGTCTAGTGTTCCACGACCGGGACGAAAACCACACTCCTGGATCCAAGGTTCTACCATCGTCCGGATTCTCCTCTCCAGTACCCTAGCACAGACTTTGCTGGGGAGGCTGAGAAGTGTGATCCCCGATAGTTGGAGCACACCCTCCAGGCCCCCTTCTTAAAAAGAGGGACCACCACCCCGGTCTGCCAGTCCAAAGGCACTGTCCCCGACCGCCACGCGATGCTGCAGAGGCGTGTCAGCCAAGACAGCCCCACAACATCCAGAGACTTGAGGCAATCAAGGCGGATCTCATCCACCCCTGGAGTTTCTTGACTACCTCGGTGACTTCAGCCCGGGTGATGGACGAGTCCGCCTCCGAGCCCTCAGCCTCTGTTTCCTCAATGGAAGACGTAACGGCGGGATTGAGGAGATCCGCGAAGTATTCCTTCCACCGCCCGATGATATCCCCAGTCGAGGTCAACAGCTGCCCCCCTCCACTGCGTTGGTAGGGCACTGCTTCCCCCTCCTGAGGTGGTGGACAATTTGCCAGAATCTCTTCGAGGCCGACTGATAGTCCTTCTCCATGGCCTCACCGGAGTTTTTGCCTCCTCAACCACCCGGGCTGCAGTCCGCTTGGCCTGTCAGTACCCGTCAGCTGCCTCGAGAGTCCCACAAGCCAGCCAGGCCCGACAGGACTCCTTCTTCAGCTTGACGGACTCCTTTACTTCCGGTGTCCACCACCGGGTGGACCGGGGATTGCTGCCTCGACAGGCACCGGAGACCTTACGGCCACAGCTCCAAGTGGCCGCGTTGACAATGGAGGTGGAGAACATGGTCCACTCGGACTCAATATCTCCAGACTCCCTCGGGATCTGGTCGAAGCTCTGCCGGAGGTGGAAGATCTCTCTGACAGGGGATTCGGCCAAACGTTCCCAACAGACACTCCCAGTACGTTTGGGGCTGCCGAGTCTGTCCAGCTTCCTCCCCCGCCATCGGATCAAACTCACCACCAGGTGGTGATCAGTTGACAGCTCCGCCCCTCCGAGTGTCCAAGACATACGGCCGTAGGTCAGATGAAACATCCACAAAGTCGATCATTGACCTCCGGCCTAGGGTGTCCTGGTGCCATGTGCACTGATGGACACCCTTATGCTTGAACATGGTGTTTGTTATGGACAAGCTGAAACTAGCACAGAAGTCAAATAACAGAACACCACTCGGGTTCAGATCAGAGGGGCCATTCATCCCAATCATGCCCCTCCAGGTGTCACTGTCGCTGCCCACGTGGTCGTTGAAGTCCCCCAGCAGAACGACGGAGTCCCCAGTCGGAGCACTTTCCGGCACCCCTCCCAGAGTCTCCAAGAAGGCCGGGTACTCTACACTGCCGTTTGGCCCATAGGCGCACACAATAGTGAGAGACCTATCCCTGACCCGAATGCTTAGGGAAGTGACCCTCTCATTCACAGGGGTGAACTCCAACACATGGCGGCTGAGCTGGGGGGCTATAAGCAAACCCACACCAGCCCGCCGCCTCTCACCATGGGCAACTCCAGAGTGGTGAAGAGACCATCCTCTCTTGAGGAGTGTGGTTCCAGAGCCCAAGCTGTGCGTAGAGGTGATCCAACTACCTCTAGTCAGAATCTCTGAACCTCACGCACAATCTCAGGCACAATCTCAGGCACAATCTCCCCGCCAGAGAGGTGACGTTCCATGTCCCTAAAGCTTGATTCCGCGTCCAGGGATCGGGTTGTCGAGACCCCTGCCTTCGACTGCCGCCCGGTTCTCTAAGCACCGGCCCCTTATGGTCCCTCCTGCAGGTGGTGGGTCCACGGGAGGGTGGCCCCAGGTTGCTCCTTCGGGCTGAGCCCGGCCGGACCCCATGGGGGGAGGCCCGACCACCAGGCGGTGGAAAACGAGCCCCGGGCCTGGCTCCAGGGTGGGGACCCGGCTGCGCCATGCCGGCCGACGTCACGGTCCTCGAATTTATGTGCATCATAAGGGTTTTTTGAACCGCTCTTAGTCTGACCCGTCACCTAGGACCTGTTTGCCTTGGGGGACCCTACCAGGGGCATATAGCCCCAGACAACATAGCTCCTAGGGTCTTTTGGGTACTCAAACCCCTCCACCACGATAAGGTGGCAGTTCAAGGAGGGGTTAGCCTAAGCCCCACCCAACCCTAACCCTTTGCTAAGGTCTATCCGGTCCCTGTACGACTGGAGCAGGAGCTTGGTTCGCATTGCCGGCAGAGAGGCGTCTCGCCACATTGCCCTTCAGGGTTGTTTCTCCAGTATCGGCCTCGGCCAAGGCCAATCCTGGTTCAAGGGGGGCCGAAAAGATAAGATTGCAGTTGTTTCGTCTTGAGGCAAGTAAACCGCATTCCAATTCCACGGCTACTCTCTTTGTTCATTCTGGTCTCTAACATCATCAATTTTCCTTTCCATAGCCGTGAGCTTTTTCAAGATGTAATCCATATTGCGATTAATAGTCTCAGTCTCAGTGCTGACCGCTCTTCCCACGGCCTCCGTCAAAGCTTTGTGAGGCTTTGGACAGCTGTTCCCGTTTTAAGAATTTTTCGATAACCCAGGGCAAAGCATAATCCAATCAGCATAATACCTGTTTTCATGGTTCCGAAAAGGTAGATATCTTCAATGTCCTCCACGGAAAGAGCCGCCAGACACACGATCCGCCATCTCTCCCACGCGTCCATCGTGTAGCCAGCTGCGAACGTTCCGTCAGGGCATTCAGGTTCACCCGAACCTTTGTTTCTTGTCGAGAAAATGGTGTAAATTGCGCTAAGTGACCAGTTGATCAGATCCATAATTTCCAAGTTTCGAGAGCAATCCCGAGAGAGTCTCTCAATAGATGAGATGAGACAAGACAGGAGACAAAGCAGGGAAGATATGGGCAAGGACGGGGAGAGTGAAAATGCGACCGCCTCCGATGAGAGCCAAACGAGATGCGGATGATATTGTCGTGCTGGCCCCATCAGACCAGGACCTTCAGCATGCACTGGGACGGTTTGCAGCCGAGTGTGAAGCGGCTGGGATGAGAATCAGCACCTCCAAATCTGAGGCCATGGTTCTCAGCCGGAAAAGGGTGGCTTGCTCACTTCAGGTAGGTGGAGAGTTCCTGCCTCAAGTGGAGGAGTTCAAGTATCTGGGGGTCTTGTTCACGAGTGAGGGAAGGATGGAACGGGAGATTGACAGACGGATCGGTGCAGCCTCTGCAGTAATGCAGTCGCTGTACCGGTCCGTCGTGGTGAAGAAGGAGCTGAACCGGAAGGCGAAGCTCTCGATTTACCGGTCAATCTACGTTCCTACTCTCACCTATGGTCATGAGCTGTGGGTCATGACCGAAAGGATCCCGGAAACAGGCGGCCGAAATGAGCTTTCTCCGCAGGGTGGCTGGGCGATCCCTTAGAGATAGTGTGAGAAGCTCAGTCACTCGGGAGGAGCTCAGAGTAGAGCCGCTGCTCCTCCACATCGAGGGGGGCCAGCTCAGGTGGCTCGGGCATCTTTTCCGTAAGCCCCCTGGACGCCTTCCCGGGACGGTGTACCGGGCGTGTCCCACCTGGAGGAGACCCCGGGGAAGACCTAGGACACGCTGGAGGGACTATGTCTCCCGGCTGGCCTGGGAACGCCTCAGTGTCCCCCCGGAAGAGCTGGAGGAAGTGTCTAGGGAGAGGGAAGTCTGGGTATCCCTGCTTAGACTGCTGCCCCTGCGACCCGGGCCCGGATGAAGCGGAAGAAAATGGATGGATGGCTTCAAAACACAATAACAATTCCCATTTCCAATTTTTAAAACACCATAATCTCAACCATGATCGTCTGCCATTTTCCAAATAAAACCTTTGAGAATCTTGTAGACTTCGTTGGTAAAAACACGGTAAACGTCATTGAGCTCATCAACAGTCTTAAAATAACAATACAGACATTTCAGATACTGTTCTGCTTTGCATTTAAAGATCGTATTGACATTCACTAAAATCTTTTCCCTTTTCGCCACCACTCTCCTCTCCCATATCGCAGACTTCATGAGCATTACTAGTAAATTGATGACTTTTCCGCTTTAGCATTAATAGTGATCTTTCTCAAATCGCTGTCCTTTCAGTTTTTCGAACAGTTCTTTGCATTTCGTTTTAAAAAGTTCAAGCTCTGTGCAGTGTAAAAACAAGTGTGAAAACCCTTCGTCCTCGTCGCCGCAGACTTTACACCCGGCGCTTTGCTCTCTAACTTGTGTAAAATAGCATCCGTGAAAATGGCTCTGTGTCTGATTAAAAACTCTGAGTTTGCCAATTTCGTTTCCACAAGCTTTCCTTTCGTATTACTCCATATTTTTCAGTCTTTCATTTCCTCAATTCTCTGCAGCCAGTAATAATTCGCTTTAGGTTCCTTAAAAACAACATAAGACATTATGAGAGTACCTTCCTTAAAAAAAAAATATTCTCCAACCATATCATAAACATCTTGTTACGATACGTGTAAAGAACCCAGATGCAAGGCAGTAACAGTACAATATTTATCATCTGAATAATTACAAAGAAAAAACCCATGATGGGGAAAAAAAGGGGGAACAAAAGTGGGTAAAACAAATGACTATGACAACAATAAACTAGAGGAACACGATCATTCACAGGATCATGTAAACAAAACACTGTAAAACATAACGGAAGACAGGAGAAGACAAACAAACCGACGCAGGACAGACAATAACGGGACATTAAATAGGGAAAACTAACGAAGGATAATTGCAAAAGGGGGGGGAGGCCAGGTGACGGGGATTAACAATAATGGCATGATGATGGAAAGAGGAGGGCGGGGCTAAGAGAGGTGACAGGAGGACACGTGGCGCAAAGTGACAAGTGTCTCCACACACAACCCCACGGAGGACATGGTCCAGTCTTTAGGTATGACGTTTTTGATCGTTTCGTACTTGTTCATAATCTCTTGTCCTGTCCCAAATGGCTCACTCCGATCTTGTGAACCTCCACTGAGTCCACACTTAGTGACCTCAGGAAGTGCAGACCTATAGGGCAGCAGGCACAAGTCCACAAGGGTACATGGGAGTGTATTTCGGGACAGACTTGAGGTCATCACACCAGAAAGATCAAGAAGTGCTTTCTAATCACTCTTGCGGAACTTTGTTGTCAATTGCTGATCAGTCTGCGCAGCCCCGCATGAAGTCGATCACATTTGTTGTCCAATTGTAGTTATTTGGGACTGGAGCTGCCGGTTTTTATTGTTCTGTATTTCATATGTTGATATGCCACCCGAGCATTATGCAATAGATACTTATGTTTGTAATGCCTTCATTTATCATGACGTAAATTCAACTGGTTATGTATATTTATTTATTTGTATACACTACTCTTCTGTATACACTTCTTAATATACATATATGTGGTTATTTAATATTTCGCTATAATACTTATAAGAGCTTTATAGAGCCCAGAGACAGCTACAAATCTACAATAAAACATGGCTTATTACCTTATGTAACTGCATTCAAAGTTTTTATTCCTGAATAGCTGACTTAGAAAATAAAAAAGCAATAATGTGAATAAGTAGATAATTTAGAATTTTATCAAAACATACTTTTAGAATATATCCGTTATGTTTATGATCTGTGATTGAGCGTTCGCAAGGATTCCTGGCTAGGGGACTTCAGTGGAGTCTGCATAAATGCGGTCTTTGCCAAAGAGCGCATCGAGGGCACAAAGGAGGCGCGCGCGAGCAGACTTCTGAGCGCTAAAAAGACAAATGGGACACCCTACGGAGTCGTAGACTTGGCGAGCATGCGCAATTTAGTCCACGAGACCGCAAGTCCACATGAAGTGCGCCATTTGGGACAGGGCCTCTGTTATACTGTGCACTTTCTTGGCCAACCAACCAATCACAGTCTTCAAAAGACTGTGTCATACATAGCAACGGGGTCATCCCCGCCTCCTCACTAAGATAAAAGTTTATTCCTAGCTCAAAGTTGCTTTTACAAGAGCTTTTTGTAAGGTTTTGATCATGTGACCATTAGGCATTTCATAAGAATTTCCCCAAAACACCATAAAACAGTAAATGTTGTTAATAATGTAGTGTCATAACAAACACCATTTTATCATATATGTATTTCAGATGTGATTCTCTGAAGACACACTTGTGGCAGGGATACAATGACACATTTGATATCCGCGTTTTACTGTTCATTCAATCATAACTGTTATACACTTTAAATTATACACTTAAGTTATAAAACATAACATACCATTATCTCCACGGGGTATGGTGCTCGACAATATGAGCGAACATGTGGGATGTATTTCCTCCTTAAGCAGTCACTTTGCTTCCACATTTTTTTCAAAATGGATATCCGTCCTCGAGGAGAATCCCATGTTCGTCTTTTCTATATTCAAAGTATTCGCATACTGCAGATTTTAACTTCTTTTTGGCGGGGGATGGAGATCAGATGGCTCTGTCTCTGCCATTTTGTCAGTTTTGACTAGAAGGGATACAGCTAACTTTACCTCCACTGGACATGCGCACTTCGATTCTGCATAACTTTTGTCATGCTGAAAACTGTTAATTACAATTTATTTATTTTTTGAAGGTTAGGTTTTGGGCTGGTGTAGGTATAGGCGTTATCTATTGGAATTTATTGTAATTATATGCCGAGATTTTGCACCACTTCCGCAGTAAAGGTTAATTCTTTGCGTGTCAGTGGCAGCTGTCTCGCGGCCCGTCACTGTTTTATGTGCCTGGCTGCCTTGCGACCCTTCACTCCTGACTGTCGCTGTTTTACGTACCTGCCTCGCTGAAGCCTGTAGTGCGATGATGTTAAAACACGCATTGCGCGCTTGTGTATTTTGATGACATTATCAACGCATGCGCCATACAGGCCCAGATTAGATAGAGCCTTTATTGTTTACTTTTTTATGTTAACCTCATTGTAGTTTTAGAAAAAGTCAGTTGTTTGTCTGGATACTCGCGTATTTAATATTTAATTGATATGTATTTTAAACCTTGTATATTCTGTAGGAGCTCTTTTAGACAGCGTTTAAGTCTTATTGTTACGTTGTTTATGCTATTTATTTCGCTGTCTTATCATCCTTGTTTTCATCACTTTGGCCTGCTCTGCTGTGTTAAGATATGGTATATAAATACGTTTTCCTTAAAGCTCAATGTATTAAGAAAAAAATATAAAAAGCATTAGCAATTATTACATTTAATTTGTTTAAATGCATTTAATTTAAACAAAGGTAGCTAGTTAGCTGCCACTGACACACAAAGATTTAATTTAATGTTATCTAGTTTCTTCAATTGGGATTTAGTTCCAGCCCCATACGCTGCTCATCCATAATCTATACTAGAACCTGTTCAGACTTTATATATATGTAGCACTGAGCTTTCTTGCTCCTCATTCATACGGATCATTCAATTTATTAGGCCTTTGCATTTGTTTTCAATTTTGATAGATAGGTTGTATTCTTAAATGTGTTTTGTGCCCTTGAAACACCACGTGAACAGTTGTTTCAGCTAAGGGAAAAACTGTATTTTTTCTTCGTGCATTCATTGTACAACGGCCATTTTTACGAAAACAGCTTTTCTTCTCGCCTAAAACTCGCACTTTACAAAGGATGTCCTATAAGTGCGTGGGGCACAACAATGCCATTTGATTTCACCCGAAGATGTGATAACAGCTTTCAGTTTCTTACACAGATCAATTCACTCGCTTTATAAAACGCTAATTTAACGTCACAAGGGGCAAGGATTACTTTTGTGTTAAATGTACTTTTATTGATTTAACTTTATTTAATTCAACCAAATATCTTTACAAATATCTTATTGAGAAAACAATGCCACCCATATCTTGTATGTACTGGAGGTCTGTGGGTGAGTAAATTAGTAGAAATTTTTGGGTAAAGTAACGCATTAAGGAATTTAAAATACAATGACAGACAATATCCCTTTTACTTTAATATCATGAAAGGGCACAAATACTGCATGCAATATTTGTGTGCATGTTTTAATATAAGGCCTATAAGTAACAGCAACAAAAACAGTATAAACGGAACACAATTTACTATATAACAGAAATACAAAATATCAGATACTTTTTTGGAATCTCCTCGAACCTCGAAGAAAAGTAGTTGAAGACACCTGGCATATAGAATCCCTCCAGTTTTTCTGCTTAAATCCTCACCTTGCACACTTACTACATTCTGAATCTCACAGGCCGGTGATCACGGCCCATATGTTCTTCCTGTACATTTACCGGCTAAATTTGCTGATGTTCTTGTGAGATCTAAACATGACATGACACCTTTTATTATATAATCCCTGTTAATTTTAGACATTTATTTGCACATCCTACAATAATCTTGAACTTGTCCCACTTCATTTCTACTTGTGAAGCAGCATTGATCACAGCACACATGAATGAAACACAAAGTGTGAATCTGAAAGATCTGAATCGTTTAATGTAAGAATATAATTTATTTTGTCCCCTTGTCT
The DNA here is from genome assembly GCF_015846415.1 of Triplophysa dalaica. Taxonomy (NCBI): domain Eukaryota; kingdom Metazoa; phylum Chordata; class Actinopteri; order Cypriniformes; family Nemacheilidae; genus Triplophysa; species Triplophysa dalaica. Next base: position 28,671,339 of record NC_079544.1, read on the forward strand.
AAGTATTGACCAAGAATGACACAGACACAGAAGTGCAATTCAATCAGAGTCCCGAGTTTATTGAATTAAGGACTAATATTTATATGCTTGAAACAGGAGGTAACATTGGTCATGGAAAATCACCAGAATGGAAAATCACCAGAAAGGAAAATCACCAGACCTTCAGTTTATTCTTACTCCCCCTGAGAACAATCAGATATGATATCACAAAGTATGTATTCGATATGTGTCTTTATACATTCAACATTACAGTATCAAAACAATTGTCCCTTGACATCATTAGGAACCTTGAGATGGAGAACAACGGATACTCATATCAGCATTAGAAATGATACAACTTTATTGTATTAGACACAGCCGAAATATTGTCGAGGACACAGACGAAATCCAAATTCTCACAGTTAACATCTTTCTTTAGACTAGATTCCACACACATTGGATCTCTTTGTTTCAACTACCTTACGTGTTGCCTCAGCAGTTTTTCTTATTCATTGTACTTCTCAAGCTTCTTGTTGTTCAGGACACACAGCATATGTCAATTCCCCACATGACATCTGTTTGGTTCCTAACAATCTTCAACAGAACAAAGATTTATACAGGTTTGGTTTGGAACAATCTGATGGTGAGTACATGATGACAGAAGTTTTACTTTTGGGGTGTACTAACCCTTTAAACTATATGGAGAGGCTGCAGATCTGAAGAAGCAGTTTTACGGCCCTTTTGTTCCTTATGTGTCCAGTAGCGGGAGTGAACCACAAAATGCTATGTTTATAACCCAATCATACGGGGACTGTAAATGTGTAAAATTTGAATTGAATAAGTGAACTAAACTTAAACATAAAGTGCTTCTGGACCAGTGTCTATCCATTAATAAGATTAACCAGGTGTGGCGAGTCACCCCTCGAGCAATCAGCGTCGCCAGGGAAACATATGAGACACAACTGGTGATCGTCAATGCGCCAGTTAAAGGAGCATAAAAGCCAGCGGAACAGAAGACACGGTGAGCTGATACTCCCATAAAAGCCGCAGCTAATGTGTATGTCTTCTGTTCTCTAGTCTCGGACGATTGACGATCGACAGCTCTCACGGGAACACACATGGAAGGCACAACTGCACGGTGGACGGATAAGCACTTGGGCACGGAGATCACGCAGAACTGGAAGAGGAATTCCCAAGACTAGCACTCCCACGCCTGGCATCCACCAACCACCGGACCTTGCACAGAGCACTCCACACATGATTTGCGCCAAAGAGCACAAACATAATTCATCCCACATTTCTAGGGTCATTTATCTTTTAAGAGAAAAGTAAGAAATTTCTTGTGAACAACATTATTTATTAAGACCATTGATCAAAAACAGGACTGCTCCTGATGATGACTCCTATGGGCTGCCACTCTTCTTCACATTTATTCTTAATCCTTCTGTCAAATTGCTCTTCTGACTGATAAAAGAAAGTTTACAATTTTAGACAAAATTGTTATTGGAAACAATGGCAGTATATCATGATGGACCATTCTTCCTTTCTAGCATCCTTACAGCTTATGTCAATGATAGACCCTTGTAGAAATGTCTCCTCAGCCTCCAGCACGGTCAGATTATCCTAAACAGTGAGGGCACAGATGATGGACTACCAAAGAAAGAGTGTAGATGGGTCACACCCCAAATAAACAGCATCATTTCAGCATCAAAATTATTTTTGTCAAAAAACTAGATTAAAAACAAAATGAATCTGACATCATGCAGGGCACAGCTAACACAGGACCCATCTCTGGAAAAAGAACATCCATAATAAACTTGATTTTGTCACTGTGAGTGTGTGTGAGTGTCCTGTCCAGAACGGAAGTGAATGTGGATTATTTTCTTGATCTTTCACGTAAACGGGCAGAAGGATTGCACAACATGTCAAGACACTTTGACTTCTCTTGGCCACTGTTTTTAGTTTGCTGTTCTGAAGAAGTGTTGTCTGATGTGAACCATGCCTCGCACAAAAGAGCTCTCAGAAGACCTACGATCAAGAATTGTTGACTTACATAAAGCTGGAAAGGGCTACAAAAGTATATCTAAAAGCCTTGATGTCCATGTGTCCACGGTAAGACAGACTGTCTACAAATGGAGAAAGTTCAGCACTGTTGCTACACTCCCTAGGCGTGGTCGTCCTGTAAAGATGACTGCAAGAGCACAGTGCAGAATGCTCAATGAGGTGAAGAAGAATCCTAGAGTGTCAGCTAAACACTTACAGAAATCTCTGGCACATGCTAACATTTTTGTTGACAAATCTACAATAAGGAAAACATTAAACAAGAATGGACTTCATGGGAGGACACCACGGAGGAAGCCACTGCTGTCCAAAAAAAACATTGCAGCACGTTTGAAGTTTACAAAAGAGCACCTGGATGTCACTACTGGCAAAACATTCTGTGGACAGATGAAACCAAAATTGAGTTGTTTGGAAAGAACACACAAGGCTATGTGTGGAGAACAAAAGGCACAGCACACCAACATCAAAACCTCATCCCGACTGTGAAATATGGTGGAGGGGGCATCATGGTTTGGGGCTGCTTTGCTGCCTCAGGCCCTGGACGGATTACTGTCATCGATGGAAATGATGATGAATTCCAAAGTTTATCAAGACATTTTGCAGGAAAACTTAAGACCATCTGTCCGCCAACTGAAGCTTAACAGCGGATGGACGATGCAACAGGACAACGACCCAAAGCATAGAAGTAAATCAACAACTGAATGGCTTCAACAGAAGGAAATACGCCTTCTTGAGTGGCCCAGTCAGAGTCCTGACCTCAACCCGATTGAGATGCTGTGGCATGACCTCAAGAGAGCGATTCACACCAGACATCCCAAGAATATTGCTGAACTGAAACACTTTTGTAAAGAGGAATGGTCCAAAATTTCTCCTGACCGTTGTGCAGGTCTGATCTGCAACTATAGGAAACGTTTGGTTGAGGTTGTTGCTGCCAAAGGAGGGTCAACCAGTTATTAAACCCAAAGGTTCACATACTTTTTCCACCCTGCACTATGAATGTTTACATGTTGTGTTCAATAAAAACATGAAAACGTATAATGTTTGTGCGGTATTAGTTTAAGCAGACTGTGTTTCTCTATTGTTGTGACTTAGATGAAGATCAAAACACATTTTATGACCAATTTAGGAAGAAATCCAAGTAAGCCCAAAGGGTTCACATAATTTTTCTGTCAACTGTACATAAGAACGAGAGAGAGAGTTAAATATAATTCCCATTTTCACAGTTTCAACAAAATAAATATAAAAGTGATTGACATAAACTTGAGCATTAACACGTGAAGCAATTTTCTCCCACTGCTGCGGCTGTGTTGCTCTTTTTTCTAAATATGTGCTCATATTCACTGTATGCTGATATTTACATTTATTCATTTGGCAGATGCTTTTATCCAAAGCGACTTACAAGTAGGGTGCAGTGGGCAGCTATCACTGCAGAGCAAACAGGGGTACGGTGCCTTGCTCAAGGGCACTTCAGTCACTTCCTGGTGGCACTGAGAATTGAACCAGCGGCCTTCTGATTACCAGTCGAACTCTCTAACCTCTAGACCACAACTGACCCCCGCTTTTAACAGTACCTCCAATTCGATTGGCGAGAAATAAACAGAGCGATTTTTGTCACGTGCCGTTGCCATGGTGAATCATGCTATCTTCACTCAATTGATGATGGCTTTTATAGCCATGGTGCACGCGGGTAACCTAGGGTGAACTTACTCAGAGTGGATTGAACTAACTCAAATCAGCTGGTCTGAAACTGAAAACTCGGAGGAGCGATTTTCTGAGTAAATCAAGTAGCGATTTTCTGAGTAAATCAACTCAGAGTTCAGATTTAAACTCGGTGTTGGTTTAACTTCCTTATTGAAACGGGTCCCTGATACGTCAGAAAATCAATGCAAAATCAATACACCAGGCTGAGTGCTCCAAGTGAAGGTGATTTACTAATTTGGAGACACACACACAAACCTACAGACAATCTCTACAGAGCAGCAGTGGGAGCTAACAACATGAGAGGTGAATGAGATCTGGTAATTTAGACTGAAACACCAAGACTGTTTGTGCAAAACAAAGCTTTAAAGGAAGACGCAGCCGTTAAGCTCTTTTCTTGGATGTAACTGGGCCTTGTTGTTTCATTGTTGTAGTCCATTGTTTGCAAGTCATTTTAAAGATTTGCTTGTGAGCTATACATGTTAATGGCTAAAACCATGTTGAATAAATATAGCAAAAATTATTTCATAGTAGTTAAATGCAGTTAAAACTAATGCCTTTTAAAATCATGTGAGCTGAATTCAATTCAAATGTTATGTATTTAGATGTGTCTTAAAGCTGTTAATTTATTGCATAGTTAAAATCATGAGGTCAAGTCAAATTCCTCACTGAGAAAGTATTCCAGGTGTTTTCTGTATTTAAATTAAGATATTGTGAGATTATTTGCTACCTATTAACATGGTTTATTTCTGGGTATTGATAATTTAGAACTTAATTCTCTTGTGTTTCATTGAATGTATTTATTTTGTTTCATTTTTTAACATGGTATTTGTTCATGTTTAAAGGTTTTTCACCTGGCTATTCACATTGCATCAATCTTCTGAATAAAAGAAAGAAAAAGTGTGATGAGTGGAATCCTGTAAAGTCTTCCTGAAATTAGCAGCCTTATCAAGTGGGGAGTTTTGCTCACTAAAACCTTGCAATAGTGAGGGAACTTGACAATGCCATCAGATAAGACAACTGTCAGACTCCCTTACAGTAACTGACGGGGAAGAAAAGGACATTTCCATTCATCCTATAGGATTGAGCTCCTCAGGACCTCCAGATGTGGCTGTCATTGTTCTCTCCAAAGCACCACATGACCAATCAAAGGACAAATCTTTGCATTCTTTGCTACACACAGTGGACACAAAACTAACACACATTGATTTGTAAGGAGAAATAACAGCTGTGTTATGCGACTCTACACACCACCTCACTTATGGACTTATAAATGAGTGCAGACATAATACTTGAATGTTTTAATGTCATGTCAAAACTCTGCATACAGAATGATGCTTAAGGCTTTTTGAAAGTGATTTGGGAAGTGAAATGTGCATCAGTTGAACTTCAAATGCACAGCTTTAATTCTGAACTCTATACTATGCAAATGCATTTCAAACAGAGAAGGAAGGCCTGAGTGAGCCTCCTCTGATCCACAGCCAATCATAGCCTTGGAATGGAAAAGCTCCAAATGTCAATGTCCTCCGTTCCTGTAAGGCTGACAGCAGACACCAACACCAAAGTTGTGAGTGTCCCTCAGAGACTGTAACCGTAATGCTGAAGTTCTGCTCCTGACCAATGGAAGACGTGTCACCGCTGGACTGATCACTTTCTTTTTCTGACTAGAGACCTTGGCAATAGTGTATTCTCTCAGTTTAGGTTTATCTGTGTAACCCATCATCTTATTTTTTATACATTATCAAATAACAGAGAACATTCTGCTATACAGCATTTAGTCACTTGCATTTTATATCTGTAGCGCCTATAACTTGTGCTTTTCTGCAGCTTCCAGAGTTCCTAGCATGGAGAGCAGTATCCGGTTGAAACGTTCGGGCAGTACTTGTTGGTGGAACTGTTCAGGTCACCACCAGGACTATTGGATACCCTGTACAGAAACTTATTCTGAATGACCAGCTTTGATCCTCGTCTTTGCAGTAGACCCAGCTGAGTGTTGGAAGAGTGACTCAACATATGAATCTTTCCATGTTCCAATGCAAACTTTACTGGTCCCACGACTTGATCCTTATCTTGGGCCATCTTCAGCTCAGCCTGTGTAAGTTGCTTTAATTGTCCCAAGTCAAGCTGTGCAAGACAAGTGTTAGCAGGTGGAACACTTACTGACTCTGGGCCTAACTGATCAATCAATCTTGTAGATGTTTCTGTAGTCTGGTGACTCGCCACCATCTGACAGATAGCTTTTACTCCAGGCTGAGGTATTTCTGTCCACTCATACCTAGGCTCCTCATCAAGTGGGTAACGAGATAACACATCAGCATCTACATTATGACGTCCTGGCTTGTACTGCAAACTAAAGTCATAAGTGGCCAATGCCGCCAACCAACGATGTCCAGTCGCATTTAACTTGGCTGTTGTGAGGACATACGTGAGTGGGTTGTTGTCAGTTCTCACGACGAATTTCACACCATAGAGATAGTCATGAAATTTATCTACCACCGCCCACTTCAATGCCAAGAATTCAAGTTGATGAGTAGGGTATCTTTCCTCTGTTTTGCTCAGCCTTCTACTTGCGTATGCTACTAATCAGAGCCCTTCAGGATACTCTTGATTCAAGACCGCTCCCAAACCATTTCCACTTGCATCAATGTGTAGAACATAAGCCTTATTGGGATCTGCGAAAACAAGAACAGGGGCTTGAGTAAGACACTGGATAATGGACTCGAAAGCGTTGGTGCAATCCTTACTCCATCGCTCACCAAACGGCTCGGACACCTTGAAGTGCCTTTCTGGTTTACTCTTTAGATCTCTTCTGGCTGGTGGATACCCTTTAGTGAGTTCTGTCAAAGGTCGTACTATTGCAGAGTAGTTTTTGACAAACCTCCTGTAGAATCCACAGAAACCCAGGAATGATCTTAATAATTTCACATCTGTAGGCATCTTCCACTCAGTAACAGCTTTGATCTTAGGATCAGGGGCAACGCCATCGGCAGAGACAATACGCCCCACATACTTGACCTGGGACATACAAAGCTGGCACTTGTCCACAGAGACTTTCAATCCATACTCCTACAGCCGATCCAGGACTTTCAAAAGCCTTCGTTCATGTTCTTCAAGTGTAGAACCAAAGACAATGATATCATCCAGGTACACGATCACCTCTAGCAAATGCATGTCTCCCATGGCACGCTCCATGAGCCTTTGGAATGTAGCAGGTGCTCCACTGACTCCTTGTGGCATCCATACAAACTCGTAAAAACCCAAGGGGCATATGAACGCAGTCTTCTCCTTATCCTCATCAGCCATAGCAATTTGGTAGTAGCCGCTTCTAAGATCAAGGACGGAAATCACTTACTGCCAGCCAGACAATCCAAAGCATCATCTATACGTGGGGTAGTGAACTGGTCTGGATAAGTTCGACTGTTGAGTGTATGATAATCGATGCACATACGTACGGCTCCACTTCTTTTCTGCATACACACGATTGGAGAAGCGTAGGGACTGCGAGACTCCTTAATAATTTCTGCAGCTAGCAGATCTTTAAGGTGACGACGAACATCATCAATGTCTGCGGGCGCAATACGTCGCGACCACTCTCGAAACGGTCTGGAGTCACTCAGACGGATTTGATGCTTCGTGTCCTTAGTTAATCCCACATCCCATTCTTCAAGGGAGAACACATTTCCTCTCTCAGAAAGCTTTTTGCGAAGACGATCTTCCCACTCCGTTGGAATAGATGACTGTGAAATTAAAAAAACTTTGGGTCAATCCCCTTTGGTTCTTTGTGTGTATCAGCCACTGCCGTAAGCATATCAGTGGGGAACACATGAGCTATAACTGTTCCAGCAGGTATGGCTATCTCTCTGGCGGTTTCATTCTTAATTAGCACTTTGCACTTGTTCTCATTCACGGCTGAAAAGGGAAACACAACAGGAGGATTGAACAATCCCACTGGCAGCACGTCATCTGTAATGGTTTCTAAAACAAAGATGTCTTTCTCCAGTGGTGTTTCTGTCTCAACATCACAGACCGTACACATTTCACCTTTTGATGGGATCTTGCATGGACCTGGACCCATCCACTTTACATCTCCACTAGGTATGTCAATGGTCTTTCCATCTGTAGTTTTCTGAGGCATCTCAAACTCAAAATTGTCAAACTGAATTCTCAACGTGCGTGCAATCTCCGTCTCATGACCAGACGTACAATGTTGAAGCAGCCGCTGGAAAAATCTTGCATTAGTCCCTATGATCACAGGCACTTGTTCAGGACCTTCAGGTTCAGGACACACCAAAGCAAGGATTTGCACAGTCTCTTCCATTCCTATCACCGAAGCAGGAAAAGACACGTCTATAAGCACATATCCTGTGTAAGGGTAACTGGCATGGCTGAGGCCCCAAATAGACAAACCTGAAAGTGGCTGAATTGGCACAAAGGAAAGGTTTTTGGAATACCATGACATAAAAATTATAGTGACCTGAGATCCACTATCTAGCAAGGCTTTACTAGACTGTCCATTGACTTTCACAGGGATGGTCAGAGATGGATCCACTAACCCACTTGGAATTTTACTCTTCTCCTGCACAGTTGCCTGACCTTCTCGGGAGAAACTGATCTTGTCACCAGTGGGCTTTCCACCACCCTGAAGTCGAAGTGACAGCACAAGTTTCCGTATTACTAGACTATAGTTTTCAGGAGCTTTGCACCTCGGTGCGATGTGTCCATCCTCTCCAAATCTGTAACAGAAGTAATCCTCTTTAACTTTTCCGACTCTGGGTTTCACATAAGATTCCTAAGGATCTTGTAATTAGGTGTGTCTTGTGACTTGGGGTGATTGTCTGACACTTAGTGATGTTAGCTGCTCCTCTAGCCTCTGAACCTGTTCCTTTAAGGCGAGCACTTCCGGTGAAAAGTCACTCTCCCTCTTGCTCATCGCTTCTCTTGACTCTCTTTCAGCAACTGGCACTTTTGAAGGGCTTTCAGCTACTTGCATCCGCAAATCCTGGATCTCAGCCTGTAACTCTCTCACAGCAAAGTTAGTCATCTTCTGTCGTGGCCTGGGGACAGGTTTTGCAGTCACCCCCAAACTATGTCGGGCGGCTTCACTCTCTTCTTCTTCCCTTATTTCATTTAAAAGAGCAAGGAAATCAGGTGGATCTTCTCGTCTCTTCCTCAGTCTCAGCTGAAGTAATAGCAGGTCTGATTCTACAGCTCCTCTGATCAACTTCTCCATTCTTGCCTTTTCTGCACTTCCTCTTGACGATAACCCGCCTTTCTTCACCACTTTGGTAAGTGCTTTCTCTAGTCGCATCAGAAAATCAGAGAGAGATTCCCCAGGGTCCTGCCTCAGTAACCTGAACACGAAGTACAAATCTTCAGGTGACTCTGAAGTTCCAAAAGCACCCTCCAAGGCTTCTAAGTACTTTAAGGAAGTTGGATCGACGTTGGAGAATCTGACAGCCTTCACTACCTCCAATGCAGAACCCCCGCAAACTTTCGATGATACCTCTGCGTTTTTCCCTGTCTGAGCAGTCGCACTCCATAACCATCATCCTGGCTTGATCCATCCAGCTCTCCAAAGTTTCTTCTCCCCCAGGAGTAGGAACGGTTCCTGAAAAGGTTCTTAAACGTCGGTATGCACTGCCATCACTTACTGGTTTAGAGGTCTTTTCCAGCAAGTCGCTCACTGCACGGATTATGGATTCTGGAGTCCCTGACTCTGGGTTAGACGATGAGAACATAGCTTGAAGATCAAGGAGAGACTTTCCTTCTTGTACCAACAAATTTGCTAGTTTCCCTGCAAATCCTGTTTGCTGGGCCTCATCGCTACAGGCTACAATGATCTTCCAAGGCTTTGCACTCACCTCGGGTCTCAGTTCCACAGGTAATAGAGATGGATTAACCTCTTCTTTGGACTCACAAAACACAGACGGGAAACCTGGAGTGATCCCTTACTTTTGATCTCGCACTCTGACTCTTCCCAGAACTTTGACTTTTTGGATGATTTCTTCAATACGACCCACGCCCATATCTGTAGACACATCCACAAGTAATACTGCATGTTTTGGATCAATTGCTTCTTTTGGGCACCAGCTGCTGAGTTCAGCTTGAAAGAAAGAATCCTCAACATCCATTATTCTGTCTTAAGTTTAGTTTTCAAAACAGACGATATCCTCTCCTGAACAGTGTAACAGCAAAGAATCAATCCCGGACCAGCCCCCACTTTATGTAGCGCCCCCTCTGGTCTCAGGTGTACTAAACCTTAAGAGGGATAAGATCCCTGGTTCTTTCCCGGTGTCTCTCGAAGTTATATTAAAATTGAATTAATCTGTGTCTTCCTTGCATAACACTATTTACATAATTGCATTTTTTGCGCTTTCGATTTTTATCATTTTAGATTGTTAAAGTGAAGTTCCTTATAGCTGGTGCCTCAAGGTAAAAGGAGTTAGTGTCATCTTACACACAATAAACGCACCCCTCTGTCTCACACACCACTGGATTTCAGGCATGTCAAGCTAAAGAATGTCAAATATAACTGGATTAGTATTTGTATTGTTAATATCCAAAGAGTCTCTGGACTGTTCATCTCCAAAACCAGACTCATAATGGCGACCAGGCGGTGAAGTAGGAGGATCTCTCAGCACCTATATGGATGCATAAGCAATGGTTATGAGGGTTTTAACAGACCGTCTCAAATGTGCATCACCTCTGCCTAATGAAACTTTATATAAACACTTTGTGTAAAAGCAGCATTACATTTTTATTGGCAGTTTGTCAACGTTGTACATTACCACCACCCACAGGATTGAGGTGTAAACTCAATGGGATTAACAGCATGTGCTGGAACCCAAACAAACTGTTTATACATATTTTGCTGATTTATTAAAAATATATAATTGATTCATTTCATCCAACAAATCTTGTCTACATGTAGATTTCCCACTCTGAAAAGACGATATAAGAGTCTGAACAGATGACCGTTCTATATGCTTTAACTTTGTTCACCCATTGTGGAATTATAATAACGGCCATCATTTCTGTTGAAAACAGTGACAGATGATCTGCAGCTTGAGAATCGTAAGTGTAATTGATTAATAGTGTGTGTCTTATTGAGTCTAACGCAGTTTCCATTGTGTGCGTCCGCTGAGTCACGTGTTAATTAGTTGCATTTGTTTCGCGTGTTATTGGGAAATATTGTAAGGCGTGTCCTGCCGAATTCAATTGCGTGATTTAAACGGGTATATAAGTGCAACCATACTTTGATATATGTCATTCATTTTACCAACTTCTTTTATCTCCATATTTACTTACAGGCTGTGAATCTCAGGTGCCAGACTGTCCTTGTGAAGTTGTAATGGTTTTTAACCAAAGCTTTCCGGCCTTGATCTCTCACAGATTCGTCAAGGAATCAGCCGTGAAATGCGCTGCACAAACTTGAATATTCAGATCGTACTGTTCTGGGACAGTATTGTAAATAAAATGTAACCATTCGTTTTCAGTTGTCTCATCTTTTGGCATGGCAAACAAAGAGGCTTTCTTGCGTCTCTTTGACATGGCTGCGGCAGCGACGATACACTGAGATTTACCAGCACGCCCTCTTTACTTGCGTTTAGATTTGGGCGGTCTAAGTTAAATCGTGTTACGAAGTGATGTACATTCGCCGGGGTGTGGTTACACAAGGCATTTCAGGCAGGTCTGGATGAGCATTTTCATTAAGATAGAATGCGTCTTTTGTTCTGACGCTTTAATTTTTTAATAAAAGTCACAGTAAAACACATATTCGCACCATATCAACCCTTTAACAGATATAACTGCATAGATGCAGTCTTATTGCTTGTTGACCACTTTACATCAAACAAGTTTTATTCCCATCAGAAATTAACGTGGAAAGGATCTGCAAAATAACAAAACAATGCATAGAGTTTATTCATTAAATACAATGAGGTGATTCAGAAAGCTTACTATTATTGTCTGATAATAAGACAACTAACAATCAAGAATTGGTTCAAAGTGCTTGTAACTAAATCGTCAAGATTTAACAAAATTAAACATATTTATATACCACCTTAACTGACAAAGTACTACATTAAATTCACTAAATACACTGTTAATAACCAGGGGGCTATAAACATTGACTTTTCATTTCTAAACAACCTTTGTAAAAAAAAAATCCTCTCTCTCCCCTCTCTCGTCCCTGTCACTCCTGGAGAACCCGTCTCCGTTCTCTCGTCTCGTCGGTACATTCCCCCAGGCGCTGCGGATGAAGAGACTGGCTCCCCGGGGGGGGAGTGGGTACAGTCTCGGTTGTACCCCCGGCCTGTAAGGGGGGATGAGGGTATGTGGTGAGGAGGGCGTGACCAGAGCCGTGAGGCGGGGCCGGTGGTGTGATTGATAGTGGAATCAGCTGTGTGCACACCGCTCCCGCATCTCCCAAGGAGGAAATCGGGAGCATAAGAGGACGAGCGGCGTGACTGCTGACGAGATAGGACCGGGCCCGGACATGTGTTAAATTTATATTTATGTTCTTGTGGCCGGCCGTCGACCGTGAGGTTGCTACCGGTCTTGTACTTCCGCGTTATTGTTTGTTTATTTTTACTGAAGTGGTTTGTTAAAGGCCCGCCTCCTTCCTTCCTTTTATTAAACCTTTTTACAACAGGCATTAAAGAGTAAGTAGCATTAGATCATGAAAATTACATTTCATGCAGTGTGTTATGTTGCTGTGTTTGAAAGTAAGCAGTCTGCAAAGTTGTAAGTCCTTAGGTGAATAAATAAAGTTATTGGCTTGTAAAATAGGGAGTCGACTCGAGACGTGTCTCTAACCGCCACATAACTAAGTCACTAGACATAGTCCCCACCTACATTTTGCTGGGACTGCTGCGAAAATTTCACTCTCTCTTATTTAAACTACCAAAGGAAGAACTTCTGAGGAAACAATGGGTTCAATACATTTTCAAATGACACCAAAGGAGTATAACCCCAGGGTTTTACTGTGTGCGCATCATTTCACCAGAAGATTGCTTCAATAATCTTGGCAAGTTCACTGCAGAATATATTAAAAGACTATCCTAGAAAGACGGGGAAATACCAACCTTATTTGGACCTGTTAGCTCAACCGAATCACAACCTGTAAGTGTAATTATTTATTTTTGTCTGAACTTCAAGAAATATTTGTGTACCTTATGTCTGTGTTTAGCTAATGCATATAATGCTAACGTTAACATGTACCGTTATTTCTGGGGTATTACAGTTTGTTTATCTATCTATGAACTCTGCTACTTTAAGTGTTCAATCTATTATCGTCTATCTATTATCTATTATCGTCTTCGGATGTTTATTTGTCAGACTCGGGCTCAAACTTGTAAGGTGAAATAGAAGCCTCCAAAGAGATTCAATACCCGTACAACGTACAGCTGACACTCACTATCATCACACGCTCTTGTCCCCCATTGCTGGCTACAAACGCGATTAACCAATCACAGCAGACTACACCATCTGACCAATCACATGACACTAGGCTAGCGGATAGGAGGGGACTAGACGGATGAATCGCGGAACGAATCATTTGAGAGTCAGTCAAGTAGTAAGGAAAGAATAAATACCAATTATTACGACATAATAGTGTTTTTACACTTTCTATTTACGTAAACTTGTTGTTGGACACTCCATAAACCAAAGTAGGACCTTAAAAATCAAATGCTACTTACTCTTTAAGCTCTTGATGTCCTCGTTATCAGTCCTATAATGGTGTAATAAATATAGATTAATTACAAAACCGGCATGACGTATTCACCTATTAAATTTTTACCTCAAATTGTATTATACCACCAGTAAAGCTGTGAATTGGCAAAGGTGTTACTGATCATTCTAATTGATGTTAACGTATAAATGCTGTGGTGATCCCCATGGGTAATGCTATGATGGCACTGCTGGCACTTTTGGAGTATTACGCCAATGGGAGGATATGGAGATAAAGAGTCTTCAGGGACCACAATGATTTCATGGCCCGTGATGATGGCTAATAAGCAGTTTTAGATTGCCTAGAGCTGTACTCCTCGATATATGTTCTGAATTGGTGTCCACATAACTAGAGAGAGCAACACGCCGGAACCATGGCATACCGGTTCAAATACAGGTCCTCAGTACTCTGGGGTTCCTGGCAACCGGCTTTTACCAGTGGGAATTGGCAGACAGGTAAATGTTTTATACAAATATTATATATAATCTTCATTTTTCTCATCAAAACCTTCTTTGGAAAAAATATTTGTAATAATAATAACTGTATCAAATCTCATCTGTAGATTGGGTCTATCACGGCTGCCACTATGTACCATAATGCCTGCTGTATAGGGATGGTATAATTAATATGGGTAGCCAGAATCTTCCAGAAACCTGGGAGTGGTGGTCGATGATCAGCTAAACTTCACAGATCAGGTTGCCCACACCACTCGGTCCTGTAGATTCATCCTCTACAATATCAGGAAAATTAGACCTTTCATGTTTTATTTAATTTGAGGGTATTTACATCCAAATCAGGTGAATTGTTTAGGAATTACAACAGTTTGCATATGTGCCTCCCACTTGTTAAGGGACCAAAAGTAATGGGACAATTGGCTTCTCAGCTGTTCCATGGCCAGGTGTGTGTTATTCCCTCACTATCCCAATTACAATGAGCAGATAAAAGGTCCAGAGTTCATTTCAAGTGTGCTATTTGCATTTGGAATCTGTTGCTGTCAACTGTCAAGATGAGATCTAAAGAGCTGTCACTATCAGTGAAGCAAGCCATCATTAGGCTGAAACAAACCCATCAGAGAGATAGCAAAAACATTAGGCGTGGCCAAAACAATTGTTTGGAACATTCTTAAAAAGAAGGAATGCACCGGTGAGCTCACCAACACCAAAAGACCTGGAAGACCACGGAAAGCAACTGTGGTGGATGACCGAAGAATTCTTTCCCTTGTGAAGAAAACATCCTTCCCAACATTTGGCCAGATCAAGAACACTCTCCAGGAGATAGGTGTATGTGTTTCAAAGGCAACAATCAAGAGAAGGGTTAGGGTTAGGGTTAGGGTATGGACAGATGAGACAAGATCAACATGTACCAGAGTGATGGGAAGAGAAGAGTATGGAGAAGGAAAGGAACTGCTCATGATCCTAAGCATACCACCTCATCAGTGAAGCATGGAGGTGGTAGTGTCATGGCGTGGGCATGTATGGCTGCCAGTGGAACTGGTTCTCTTGTATTTATTGATGATGTGACTGCTGATAAAAGCAGCAGAATGAATTCTGAAGTGTTTCGGGCAATATTATCTGCTCATATTCAGCCAAATGCTTCAGAACTCATTGGACGGCGCTTCACAGTGCAGATGGACAATGACCCAAAGCATACAGCAAAAGCAACCAAAGAGTTTTTGAAGGGAAAGAAGTGAACTGTTATTCAATGGCCAAGTCAATCACCTGACCTGAATCCGATGGGCATGCATTTCACTTGCTGAAGACAAAACTGAAGGGAAAATGCCCAAAGAACAAGCAGGAACTGAAGACGGTTGCAGTAGAGGCCTGGCAGAGCATCACCAGTGATGAAACCCAGCGTCTGGTGATGTCTATGCGTTCCAGACTTCAGACTGTAATTGACTGCAAAGGATTTGCAACAAAGTATTAAAAAGTGAAAGTTTGATTTATGATTATTATTCTGTCCCATTACTTTTGGTCCCTTAACAAGAGGGAGGCACAAATGCAAATTGTTGTAATTCCTACACCATTCACCTGGTTTGGAGCTGACAAGCTGCAGTTAAAGCACATCTTGTTTGTTTCATTTGAAATCCACTGTGGTGGTGTATAGAGCCAAAAATGTTAGAATTGTGTCGATGTCCCAATATTTATGGACATTACTGTACCCTCAGATTGGACCACTTTTTCTTCATTTCTACAACTGTCCGTTCTACCCGACTGACACAGTTGACAGCTGCCGAAACATGTTGCCACTCACACTGCTACTTCTTATGAGTGATCCCACTGCTGTGGCCACCAAATAATGTTTTTTTTCGTACCTTCACCTCCCCTACAAGCGTTTCTATCTCCATTTTGGAGAAGTTGCGTTTTTTCCACTCTTCTCACTTGTTACCATTATTCACAGTTACCAGAACAACTACATGCCAGGCTCATGAATATACGGATCAGCATTCATGAGGTCATTTTCATTGACTATTTATGGTCAAAATGGGGCGTGTACAAGGTGGTGTAACACTCACGCACACTTGCAGATGATCTGTGATTTATAAAGCGAATATTGCTTGCAGTTGTGCGTACAAACAGGTTTTATAAGTCTGAATATTTTTTGGCTCCTATGCACAGTTTTATGAATGAGACCTCTGGTCATTTCCCTCTGAACTGCCATCTATTGCTGACTTATTAATGGGATCAGATGACGTGTTGCTTCATCACTGTACTGGAACAGTATACAACATTTTAAAACATAACATTTGACATGATCTTCTGGATCAGTCTGTTACGACGCATTTGGTTATAGTTACTTACCCACGCACACACAGGTTTAATATTTGTTTAACAAAGATGATATGTTTTGAATATTGTATAGTTGTTTAACATTTTTATTTGGTTCTGTTGGTTGTATTTTGTTTAAATGTGTATGCAGTGTTTAATAACTGAAACAAGCTCTTATGGACCAGCGATGGTCTATAAATAAATTTAAAATGTATACATTTCATGTATTCAAAAATATGGATTGACTGTACACACACCTTTCCTTATCCTACGTCCAGTATGTGTCCTGTTGATCGGTTACGAACAGATCATTGACAGAGTGGATATAACTGCTGATTCAATTCTTTTTGTGAACAACTCCAATCACTTAAGACCTGTAATGGGTCTCTAATAGGAAACAGCTGATCTTGATTCTTGAGATGAAGATGCTTTACTCTACCGGTTTGTATTGTTGTGTCAGGCTAGTTTAGTCTTACATAGTTAATGTCTAGTGTTGTACTTGGTCTTGTGTAGTTATGTTCCTGTTACACTTCATGTTCATACCCTTGTCCTGTTGTTTTTCCCCCTTGTGGGTTGTTGTTTTGTATTTATTACTAAAGAAGTCTTGTCTTAAAAACCCCTAACCCCGCTGTCTGCGCCTGGGTCCTCTGTCCTTATCCCCTCTCACCACGATAGTGACAATGCTGGCTGAAACATTATCAATGACTTTTTTTTCTGAACTTGTTTGAAACTTTGTTTTGAAACGTGCATTTCATGATTCAGAATTATTTTGACAATCGTTTATGTATATTATTTTCAGTCAGAATGTAATGCTAAACAGGTTTTGGGTGTGTTTTCTCTAACATTAGAAAACAAACAGGAGCAAATACACAAGTCACAAACATTCAAACATGTTTTAGTTAGGTCAATGTTTGATGAACATCTTTGTAAATAAAATTGGTGGCCTTTGGAATTCCACATTTATGTATGTTACGAATGTGAGTATTTTGCTGTAGGGCTGGTCTTTTGATGGACATTTCAATACGGTTCTGATTCATGCATGGATTATGGTGTGAGACAGAAGGCTTGAATCCAGGAGTGACATCATGAAGCGGAGCATGAGAAAACAAGAAGCCATAAAATCCCATAGCTATCATTAGAATATACTAAAACTACATTGATGCAGATGAAAACACATTACGTGTGATGTATATGAAATTCTAGCATGAAAACATTTGTTGAATGATTTTGCTTATATGCAACTGAGATATTGTATTCCTGTTTCTCACTGCTTGGACTGATCACAGCTAATGTTCATATTTTCACTGGTTTGTATGACATGCCAGTGATCAGTTTACACAAAAATACATAGCTAAAACTATGATGTTTCTTCGCCTTGTATTTGACTGCATATTTTTTAAAGATGATGCTTATGATTGCCGTAACCCTCACAACAGGAATCTCCATGTTACTGGATATCTTTTTGCAAAACCTTGAAACTCTTCCCCTTCAAATTTGGTTTGTGTGCTGACAGTTTGGAAAACACCAGAAAACTGGTGCAAACACATTTTTCATGGTGGGATGTGAAAAGCTCCGTAAGAGTTTGCACACATTATATGTGAAATGATTCTTGCTAACTGCTCTTAGATTTACTTTGCAGAAACTTTGTGTAAGTTCTTCTTAGAGTTGTGTGGCACCGCATAGCCATTTCTCTGAAATAGAGTTCATTCCTTTAACAATTGTCTATAGCGATTTTTTTTGTTGAAAATAGGACCATATCTCACTACAACTTAAATATATTTTACTTTCACGTAAGTGACCATTTTCTTTGAGGGGCATTTCCAATCATGCAGGTAACTGGTAAAGGGACGCAAGCTATAGACTTGAACTTGAATAACATTGCTGCATATTTCATTGTGTTACCATTATGCAACCTTTCACTCTCATTTTCCATCCTTTCGATCTTTAATATTGATTCATGTTGTGTCCTAAGGGCCTGGAAATTTTGTGCCAAAGAAAGCAATGCGTGTGACGGTTAATCATTCATGTGAATGTTGGTAACATCTGTTGACTTTGCAAAGTCTTAGCCAGAGCTACAATTTGAACTGAACAATTGAGGTGAATGGAGCTTTGGAATTTTCGTCGCACAAAGTGGTCTTTTGCATTTAACTAACTATTCAATTAGGAGATTTGTCAGTCAGTAACTATTAAATTAAGTTTCATTACTAAAAATTGTGTTAATTTGTGTGTTAAATAATTGTTTAGTTGTTTTACATGTCTAAATATAATGTATAGTTTTAACACTAAATCAAATATTCTGCTTTGTTTTAGATGTAATGCAATGTTTATATCAGATTTAAGGTTAAAAAAACTGCATATTCCAGATACCGTGCATGCTTGTATCTCCTCTTTGCTCCGCTTCTCTTAAACGTGCAGATATTTTACAAGACTCATGGCTCTGAAAAGCGAGGTGTGTTATGATTGGGCAGTTCACCAGTGCGTAGTGATTGGTGTAATACTCCAAGCGTGTGAGGGAAATGTTACACTTCTTACAATTTTTGGAACATCAGGTTCCACTTCAATTGTTCTGAGAGGTACACCACCTTACCTGTGTATACATTTGGGCGGTCTTAGTCAAATCAAACCATGAACTGATTATACATTTGTGGGGGTGTGGTTACACGAGGCGTTCCAGGCAGGTCTGGGTGAGCATTGGCTTTTAGATAGATGCATCTTTTGTTACGACACTTCCATTTCTGCAATTTTACATGTCTAATACATGCACGGGCAACTTATAACGGACAAAAGACACATAAAAACACTTTTTCGCTCCATATGACGCCTTTGAAATATTACATGTGTGTTGTTTTTTGTCAGGTCATTTTCCAACCAGAGACGTCTCACCATGATCAGATTATTTTTAGTTTTGTCAGTTTTGGCTCTGAGCTGCAGTGGAGGTAAAGTGCTGGTGTATCCTGTGGACGGCAGCCACTGGGTCAATATGAACATTCTGATAGAGGAGATGCACACCAGGGGTCACAGCATCACCGTCATCCGGCGGAATTCTAGCTGGTTCATCGCGGACAACTCCCCTTTCTATTCTTCAATCACTCTTCCCAATGAAATTGATGAATCTGGAGACTTTTTGGATGAGTATTTAAGGAAAACGCTGGAGATAGAAAGAGGGCATAGTTCTGCACTGTCATTCTTGAAGCTTCAAGCTGACTTGTTCTCCATGCTTTCCAAAGCTCATCACACTGGTTGTAATATGCTGTCATTCATCCTCGAAGACAAGAAGCTTGTGAAAAAACTCAAGGATGAGCGGTATGACCTGGTCCTCACAGATCCAGCCATAGCAGGCGGTGTAGTTTTGGCACACTACCTGAAACTTCCTCTGGTTCTCAATGTGAGGTGGACCACTAGTGGAGAAGGACATTTACTTATAGCACCATCCCCTCTCTCTTACGTTCCTTTACCAGGCTCTGGCAATACAGATAAAATGAGTTTTAGTCAAAGAGTAAAAAACATCTTATTTCACAGCCTTGGGTTTATCGTGAATAGATATATGGTAGATCCACATTACGATGTACTGATAGAAAAGTACTTGGACGAAAAGAAAGACATTGTCAGTCTCATGCAAGCTGCAGATCTCTGGCTCATGAGGGTGGATTTTGTCTTTGACTTTCCGAGGCCCACCATGCCAAACATTGTGTACATAGGTGGATTCCAATGCAAACCTTCCAAGCCCCTTCCTAAAGATCTTGAAGCTTTTGCACAGAGCTCAGGGGACCACGGTTTTATTATTATGTCTTTGGGGACGCTTGTTAAGAGCCTCCCCATGGGCGTGACAAATGAAATTGCGGCAGTGTTTGCAAGTTTAACACAGAAAGTCATCTGGAGGCATCTGGGACCTCGTCCATCCACTGTTGGCAACAATACGCTTATAGTGGAATGGATGCCACAGAATGACCTTCTGGGACATCCGAAGATCAAAGTCTTTGTAGCACATGGAGGAACCAATGGAGTGCAGGAGGCAATATACCACGGTGTACCGATTCTGGGCATGCCTTTGTTCTTTGACCAGTTTGACAACTTAATTCGTGTTCAAGAGAAAGGAGCAGGCATAATTCTTAGGTTGTCAGAAATAAATGGTCATACGTTTGGACAAGCCCTACGGGAACTGGTTAGCAATGCCTCCTACAGGACAGACATACAGAGGATCTCCAGGTTGCACAGGGACCAGCCCATGAAACCGCTCGACACAGCTATGTTCTGGATCGAGCATGTGATGAGACATAAAGGAGCCAAACACTTGCGCTCTGAGTTCTACAACATGTCGTGGTACTCTTATCATTCTGTAGATGTTTTTTTGGTTCTGTTGTTTGTTTTGGCAGTGTTTGTGTTTACCATGGTTGCATTCATCAAATATGTGTGTTGTAGAATATGCTGTAAGAGGAAACTGAAAAAGGAATAACAGTCTTTCATGGAAAATTAGGATTTTTTACAACTAATGCACACCTGAGGTTGTATGTTGGCATTATTCATTAATAATTCATTAAGGGCCAGAATAAAAGTTTAGGTTTAGACCACAGGAATCAGCTGTTTGTTTATTCTAAAACATGGACAGATTTGAATCCCTGAAATGTTTGTGTGTGGAACTATTCTCGTTTTTGTCTCAAATCTTGTATATTATTAGAAACATCTCAAGTGTGTGTGAGTAATATGCCGTAGGTTTTAGCCATTCTCTTGCGAAAAGAAGTTTACAAAGTGTGTATTAGTATACTGAAAAAACAATGTTTACTTTCAGTTTACTTTTGATCAAAAATATAAGTAAATGAAACTTGACTTTTATTGAAGAAAGGGTTTAATCTTAGTCTTTTGAAAGAGATAAATTTGAAAGTAAAATGATGTATTCTAAGTCTCCTTTTCTTGTTTTCATGTCTACTTAGTTTGATTAAGTAGTCAATTTAAGACTTTTACATACACATAAAATGGAACTTACAAGTTTACTTGTATGGTTTAGTACAGATAAAAAACATAGTTGTTAGCTAGTTGTGTAAGCAAAGTTTACTACTGTTACATTTAAAGTTGTATACAACTAGAAAGTGGACCATGTTTAGTCCCAAGAAGTATAGTCTAGTAAAGTATACCTAACAACAAAAACAACTTTATACTCAAGTACGTATAATAAATTAACTTGAAGTATACTTATTTTTTGTAGGCCCATTAAATTAATACTTCAGAACTCTCAGATCTCAATTCGCTGGCGATATTGCTGTGATTGCCATTAGTAAACAATCTGAGTATGATGTGCTTATTTATCATCTGTTGACAGACGCTTTACAAATGTGCCATAGTTCTGAGCAATCGTTCTGAAGCCAACATGAGCTCATGAAGGTCACAGAAGGTCATTTATTGAATCACATGTGCTGACATGCTCACAGACAAAGAGTCCCTTATAGGTTTATATTTAACATTACCCAGTTTTAAATTAAATTGTATTTATTGTTCTGAATTCAAATTTTAAGCAGTTGCGTTCTCAGAACACTTATTCCAACCAGTTTTTTTCGAAAAATTGAACAAAAAGTTCAATTCATGACTGTACTGTCAGGCTTAGTATAACTGTAAGACTCAGTCCACAGGTATCATTACAGATGAAACAAGGCCTACAAAGTGTTTCTTTGCTTGTCTTTTTGTTTACTATTAGCTTGCTACGAAGTGAAACAGTTTATGGGTCTGTAGTGTCATCATTCTCAAAAACTTTCACATGTTTATTGGCATCCAGAGAAGCTGAGCTAGATACAGTTTACATTTTGTCATGTAACACTTACAATGTGTACCTCTAAAGGACAGGTCACTAACAGGCGGTCCGGGTCGGGACCCCGAAGCCGTCTCATATGGACCCAGACTTCCAGCCAAAAGAAAGAGTTTTTTTTATAAACCAGACGGGGCGCTTCTGTTTCAACTGCCGCAGCTTTTGAAGTCTTCATGGTAGCGGTAGTGGAAATGCACAGACCAATTGCATGCGAGTTATACCACCCCGCGTTATACCACTCAACCAATCATGTCTGTGCATTCCAGGCTGTGAACATTGTGAATCTACCGTGCTGACAGATGAGAGAAAAAAGACTGTAGAAAGCAAAAGAAAGTTAGTGACGAGTGACACGGAGAAAGACGGAGAAACAGACGAGTGAGACGGAGGAAGGGAGAGAAACAGACGAATGAGACGGAGTAAGGGAGAGAAACAGACGAATGAGACGGAGGAAGGGAGAGAAACAGACGAATGAGACAGAGTAAGGGAGAGAAACAGACGAATGAGACGGAGTAAGGGAGAGAAACAGACGAATGAGACGGAGGAAGGGAGAGAAACAGACGAATGAGACAGAGTAAGGGAGAGAAACAGACGAGTGAGACGGAGGAAGGGAGAGAAACAGACGAGTGAGACGGAGGAAGGGAGAGAAACAGACGAGTGAGACGGAGGAAGGGAGAGAAACAGACGAGTGAGACGGAGGAAGGGAGAGAAACAGACGAGTGAGACGGAGGAAGGGAGAGAAACAGACGAGTGAGACGGAGGAAGGGAGAGAAAAATAAGATACAAATGGCGCCCTCCAAAAAAGGAAAAGTGGAGAGTGAAAAAAGAGCATTTAATCCTGAATGGACAGACTCATTTCTGTTCATACTTCTCATATGTTCAGAAACCGTTGCACTTATTAAAAGTACCAATATCAAACATCATTATGAGACAAGACATAAAGGACATACCCACTCAAATCTGAAGTGAGATCACATGAAATAAGTAGTCTTAGAGCCCAATATGACCAGTCCACCAGATAATGAGCCACACATTCACTGCCCAACAACGTGCTATGAGTGTTCCCTCAGAGTTGCTTGGATTTTGGGACAACACAAAAAACATTTACTGATGGAGGGGTTGTCAAAGAATGCATCAGTGCAGTAGCTGAAACAATACTTGAGGGAAAAGATAAACAAGAACTTTGTGATAAATAAAGCAAATACCCATGTCAGCATCATCTGCAACAAAGACAAGTGAGATGTTAACTCAGGATGTGCTAACACAGCTAGATGAAGCCGTGCATAGGCTTGGCTTTGGATGAGTCCACTGACATTTGTGACAATGCTCAGCTGTTAGTATATGTCAGGTTTTTCAACAAAGACCAGAGAGCATTCTGTGAAGATATGTTAGGTGTCACTCCTCTTCAGTCCAGCACAAGAGGAGCTACAAAACAAGTGATTTCAATAAGCACAGATGATAGGGAGAAAGAAAGGAGCTGTAGCACGACTGAAAGAGGATAATCCTGAGCTAACAGGTTACCATTGCATTATTCATCAAGCCGACCTCTGCGCCTCCCTGTCAGATGAGCATGCTGAGGTGATGATGCCCTCAGAAAATTGATCATTTTCATAATTGTGTTCCTCTTCCTACCAGCATCGCATGCTTAAGGAATTCCTCACAGAAGCTGATGATCTTTTGCTACACAACAATGTGAGATGGCTCAGCAAAGGCAGGGTGTTAGCATGCTTTTTGGTCCATCAGGAAGGAAGTAGCATCTATTTTGGCAGAGCTAAAATGTCAGAAGGCAACGCACTTTTCCCTCGTTTTAGAAAATGAAAAACAGACGGATAATGTGGCCTTTTTGATTGATATCACTTCACATCTGAATGAACAGAATTTGAGGCTACAGGACAAGAACAATTCAATTTGTTAACTGATGACAGCTGTCCGCTCCTTTCAGAAGAAACTTGAGGTGTTCAAGGAAGACATGCAGGGAGACCGTGCACACTTCCCAGCAGTGCAGGAACAGGTTCAGGGACAGAGAGAGAGGAGTCTTCTTTTGTTGACTCTATAGACAGCTGGACCTCTCCAGATGCAACTGGTTGATCTCCAAGCAGATGTGGCCCTGAAAGAGCAGTTGGTAAAAACTGACCCCTTCACTTTCTGGCTCCAAATGGTCTCTGAGACAGCTTTTCCAGGTCTGAGGAAAAATGCCCTATACATCTTGACCATGTTTGGCTCCACATACAACTGCGAGGCAGCTTTTTCCACAATGAACATGATAAAATCTAAATATTGTTCCAGGCTCACCAATGACTCAATTCAAGCCCAGGTTTAAGCCTGGCAGGTCAAGCTAGAGCTCAAGATTTTCCTCCTTTTATTTTTCTAATGCTAAGCACTTGAATATGCAATTATTTTTGCTGTTATTGTGTGTAAGTTCATAGGCCTAAATGTTTGTGCCTGTTACCTTCCATCAAAGGTATTGTCACAAACGGCTCCGATACTCGGGGTTTGCGGATCTTAATGCAGCTTTATCCACATACAAAACAGGCAATGGTCAGGGCAGGCAGAAAACAGGCATAAACATTTACATTTAGGCATTTGGCAGACGCTTTTATCCAAAGCGACGTACATTGCTTTATCCTAAACATTTCACATAGGTATTTGCAATCCCCTGGGATCAAACCCACAACCTTGCACTGTTAATGCAATGCTCTTACCACTGAGCTACAGGAAAGCTATAAACAAGGTCACAAGCATCGGTCGAGGCAGGCAGCAGACGGTCCAAAGGACTGTCAAAACACAATAATCCAATAGAAGAATGGTCAGAAATGCAGTGCAACACAAAACAAGACTTCACAATGACAGAGAAAATGAAGCAGGCTGTATAGACAGAGGTTATTGCAAACAGGTGAGAGTGATCAGTGTTTAATGAGTCCGGGTAATGGGTTATGGGAAATGAAGTGTGCAAAGACAGTCAGTGTGATGAGGGGAGTGCCCTCTAGTGGATTTGAGAGGGTAGTCCAGCTGGTGACTGTGACAAGGTTTGTCATTAATAGCTGTGTTCAGAATTAGGTAAAAGAAAACACAATCTTCTTACAAGAATAAACACTTATCACAATGTAGAAATAATTGAATGTATTTCTTTTTATGATGATGATTAGATGCGTAGAGAATTAATATCCTACCCAAAGATTGATTACAATATATTAAAGATTCTGCATAAACATTTCAACATCATAAGCTTATATAGAGTTAAATGTAATTCATTTTAAATGCTGTCATTAGAGTGGAAGTGAATATAATATATTGAAAATATTTTCCAAGGCTAACAAAAAAGTATTTCATGCAAAATTCTGTTCATGCAAACTCAACTGTCATATAATGTGTAATGAAAGGTACAGTTGTTACCCACAGTAAACAGAGAAATTTGTAGGTAGTCTGTTTGTTTCACATTTTTTCACTATTCATTCAAAACTGTCCCTGCAGTCACAGCTCTCACCTGACAGAGGCGCCAATCCCAAATTTTATATGATACTTATATGATATGTTTGCCACACTGCACGTCATAGTTGCCAAGTCCGCTTATAATCGGCGACTTTGGGCTTGTTTTTTTATCAAGTCGTGTTAAAAAATCATAAGTCAGAAATATTTGTTACTTGTTAGAAAAATTTGACAAGCAACTTCGTTTCTTTAGATTTATGGTCACCTTTTACTCGCATGCATTGATTGACACTTTCAGATTACAGCTAATTGCCAATCAATGAAGTAATATAAATTCTTTAACGTATTTCGGCAAAACATTCAGTACCCTCCTCACCCTCTCCCCTCATTGGAGAAAAATCATATTCAAAGTGCAGGCGCGTGACGTTGTAATCCAAGCGATGACATTTAGGTACATTTGAGAAAACGATGGCACCAACAAAGTGGTCCAAGTATGGAAAAAACAACAAGACTGGGAAAAGGATAGAAAACATAAAGACTGGATATATCAAGTGTTCGGTGATCAAAGCAAAGCGATGTGCAGGTACTGTAAAACTGAGATTCGTGCTCACCATGGAGACCTCTTACAACATGCTAACACAGACAAACACAAGAGGAATGCCAAACCATTTTCCTCAACACGTCTAACAGATAACAGAAATTTTTTGGGCTTAGTGGATTTGCAGGGGGAGACGGCAGAAGCCATCGCGACAACACTGACTCAGTTCGTCTACAGTGTTGGTCTTGATTTCAAAAAGTGCCTATGCATTGGAACTGAAGACTGTAGTCTCATGGTTGGACGGAAAAACCTTCTCAAAAAGAATGAGAAACTACAACTGCTTAAGTGCGTGTGTCATTCGATTCAACTTTGTGCCAGCAAAGCCGTTGAAACACTGCCTCGCAATCTCAAGTTTTTAATTTCACATTCGCACAACTGGTTTTCTCGCAGTGCTGTCAGGCGCAGAGAATATGCAAAAATTTACAAATTAATCAACCCTGGTAAGCCACTGATGCTCGCGCAGCTTTTAGGCACTCGATGGCCCTCCATATAGGATTTTTGTGTTCGTGTACTAAAGCAATGGGACGAGCTGAAATTACATTTTCAGGTGTGCAAAGATGCAAAACGGTGCTATGATGCAGAAGTGCTCTATCAGATGTACTGCGATCCCTTGAACAAACTGTACCTGGAGTTTCTTATGCATGTTTTACATGAGTTTTCTAGAGTCAACAAATTGTTCGAACTCGAAAATGTGAATGCATTTAAAATGCTGGACTGCCTCCAGTAATTATTTTGTACACTTATCTCAAGAGTAATTAAACCTTCTGATTCCAAACTCCTTGATGTCAATTTGAATGACACAGCCCATCATCTGCCCATGTGTGCAGTTTACTATTGTTCTTGGGAAAGCGAAGCTCGACAGCACTGCCAAAAAAAAAAATGAAGATCAGAGGCCGTGATTTTCTTCTGGAAGCAGCAAAGCAGGTGCAGAATAGGCTGCCAGCAAATATCAATACAGCTCATCCGTGATCCTGTCACAGAACAAACCACAGTTAGCCGCAGTATCCATAATGAAAACGTACGCTGGTGATCTTGGGGCCCTGGATACACAGTATCAGGCAATCAACTTCCAGGAGTTCCAGGAAAACAAAAGATGACTGTCAAGCAGAACAGTTCTGGGCTGAAGTTCTGAACTACAAGGTGTGGTTAGGGTTAGGGTTATATAATATATTTTATATATTTAATAAATAACATTTAGTTTTTCCTGAGGCTTTGTAGATATTAATCCAGAGAGTGGAACAAGAAGAAGCGTCATCTCAAATGCCAAGATACAGAAGAAACAGGTTGCAGTGAACCCACATGTGGCCGCTCTTCTAAGCACGTTGATAAATTTTCAGTGTAATTGATGAAAAGTAAGAAGCACGCACGCAAGCACACAAACAGATTTGTCCTCTGTTTTTCTCTGACTATAAATTGAATATCTAACATTATTCTGTTTATTCTTTTTCATAGTTCTAACTACTTGTTGTGCTCTGATGGATCAAGATGTGGACCGTTTTACAGACTCACTTGGGCCTTGTTTTGTGATGTTGTGACATGATGGATATGTTGGTTAACGTGTTGTTTAAACATGAATGCTTAAACATTCATTGTTTAAAGAGCCATGTTGGCTACTATGAAGTTGTAACTGAATAAAAATATGTCATGTACAACAAGGAAAAAAAATTGCCTGTAATGTATTTTTGTATCAATTTATATTTTAATGAATTGTATGCAGTAAAAGCTTAAGACATATGCATTATACAACTGAAATGGGTTGAATTTAAGTGTTAGCCAACAGTAATAACCAAAACATACTGGATATACAGTAATTTATGTATTTCTTCTAAATACAGTAAATTAAAATCAAGCAATTTGCTGTAAAAAATACAGCATTATATTGTTGCTATTAAAAATTACAGTTTTTTCCTGTATTCTGCAATTACAGTAAATGCCTGTAATTTACTGAAAATTTTACAGGATTTTTTTTACAGTGTGCCCCATAATCAACAGAAAACTCACTTCACTACTAACTAGTTTCAGTCCCATGGTCGGTGCAAGAGAATACAGAGTGAAGGGGTCTATATACTTTATACTTCAATAAACCTAATCAAATGTTAAACGTCCCACTCACTTATCATGAAGTTTAAGTGAAAGACTACTGTATAATATTCAATGCAAATCATTCAAATAAAACGCCATTCGTCTCGAAATGTTCTTGTAATGTCCCACTCAAATCCAGGTAGCACGAGCTGAGACATAAGAACGTGGGTTATTGCTCGTCTGTGGTCCGTAAATACGTTCTTTAGTATGGAGAAGGGGTTTTCACACATGGCGGTGGAGTCCCCGAAATTTGACCGGTACTTTAAGTGCCAACACAAAACACTGGGCATAGCTTCAAGAACTTTGCATTGTTCAGAGAGAAATCTCATAACCGTCATCTTCTGCTGACTTTCCTCCATCTTTATTCCGTAAATTAATTGCTTTGCAATGATGCATTCTGTTTTCACAACAGTAAAAAAAAACCATGATGGGCTTTATAGATTCGACATCTAAAAAAGTCTTTATTTCTGGGTCAAGAGCGGCAAGCGCTGCGGCCAACTTCGAATTACGTTCATTGAAGCGGGTATCAATTTCACCCAGAACGACCCAAAGCACTGAAATACAGTCTGTGTAGCTCTGTTTTGTCATTACTGTTGCCTCCAGCTGTTTCCTCAACTACATAGACACTCAGGTTTTTATTTCCCTTTCGACTTCGTTTTTCTGGAACAGCAGGTGTATCTGCCGTCACTCTGTCCCAGAGCAGGCAGAATTCATCTTCCTTGCTTCCTTCCTTGAGATCGCGCACACATTCCGCAGCTGAAGATATGAGTTTCATGACAGTTAAAAGGTCTTGTTGGCCTTGGGTGTCACACAAACAATTTTAGGACTGTTCATTGTGGATTTTTTAATGTACAGAACTTCAAAAATGCCTATATGTATTTTTATTTCTATAACTTCAGATCATGATTTAAAGAAAACTGTTTGATTGTAGAGACTCATTCCACTTTGAGAGACTCATTCCACAAATGAGAGTAGACTACCTCAGTGTGTAACACAAACGAGATCAGGACAATTGTTGATCCTTTGCTCAGAAGAGAAGTGTAGTGTCACTCAGTTTGTCAAAGTTCTTTACGGCGTCAATAGTTACATCAAGCTTCACAGTGTCATTTGGTGCAGTTTTATTCAGGGTAACATTGACTAGGTGTTTGGTAGTCGTGTCATTTTAGGTGCAAAAACAATTAAACAAAATAAAATACACACTCGTGCACAAAGTGCACTCACATAATAGTGTTTGATTATAGAGCACTGATGACTAACTGAAACATGAAACAGAAATTAAACAAAAATCAATCTTGCCTAACAATGTGTAAGGTAATATCTAAAACTATTCCCACGCATGATTATACAATTCTAAGCTCTTCTCCCTTGCTGTCCAAAAACAATTAGTAATTCATGGGACAATTGTCCTTTTAAAATTTCTCATCGTATTCCTCACATTCGCTTATAACAGCTTAAATGTTCAGCATGTTTTCTTCATTATTTGAATACATAGTCAATTCCGTTCTCAACATCATCTGTTTGTCTGTAACTTTCACCACCATAGCTCTTATAACTGGTAAAAGACAGCAAAATACTACAGAAAATATAGTAAATTCTATTGCTTAAAAAACTCCTATCTTAATCAGCCATGAAGTCCATGATCCAAAGATCGAGTCCGGCCATGTTCCAATTTCTTTGTCTGTGCCAGCATTGGCTGTCATTTTGTCTCTTAAGTGTCTCAATTTTTCCATTGCTTTTGTGAACGAACCATCAGGGGCAGTGTTGTTTGGAATGTATGTACAACAGTCCTCTCCAAACTTTACACATACACGTCCTTTTTCTGCTAAAAGCCAATTCAGTGCTTGTCTATTTTGCCAGGCCATTTTACTTGTTCTCCTATGGCATCAAGAGCTTCATTAGTGAAGATAATGAATCTCTGCTGGTTATAATACAGGTAATTGATCCATTCCGTGTTTTTGTTCTGTGAGATCCATATTTTTTTTTATTAGAAACCAGCTTTAACTTCATGTCTAGCTTTGTACTCATTTAGGATATTTCTTGGTTGGCCAATTGCGTCTCATAGTCTCACTTTAACTCAACTCAACTCAACTTTATTTATATAGCGCTTTTTACAATTTTCATTGTTACAAAGCAGCTGTACATGAGACACATTTAATACAAGTATGAATTCTAAAGCAGCCCCCCCGGCCAGGCAGATAGTGCAAAACAATATGCAAACGGTGGTGAGGAACCCAAAACTCCCATTGAGAAAAAAAACCTCAGGGGAACCCAGGCCCAACCAGGGGATTCTAGTTCCCCTCTGGCAAAAGCTGCTGCCTCTGCACAAGCTCAACAGTGCTTGCACAGCAAGGCTTAGTAAAAATATAAAAATTAAGGATTAAAGATTATCATTAACAATCTAATAGCATTTGAAATGTTGTAGGAAAAACAAAGTTGTCGCGTCCTTTATCCAGCTCTATCCTCTTAGCACTTGTCAGGTCACCGCTTCCCATTCTCAGCTCTGCCATCAGGTCTGGGCATGAACTGCATCCTGCGGTAACCTTGGAACAAAGAGACAAGACTGGCTGAGAGTAGAGTACTGTTCTGCACTCTTTGATGCAACAAGTACATCATTTGTTGTTGGATGTGTTCCTGGTTCCGGTTGATCTAAATAATGCAGCCTAAATCCTCTGAGGATTAATATTATGGAGGTGTAGTGTATGCAAGATTAAAAAGATGAGTCTTTAGTCTAGATTTAAACTGACAGAGTGTGTCTGCCTCCCGGACCATGCAGGGAAGAATATTCCAAAGTTTAGGCGCTAGATAAGAAAAGGATCTACCACCTGCACCTGATTTTGAAATTCTAGGTATTACCAACTGACAGGACCCCTTAGAGCGTAATGTACGTGGAGGTCTGTAATACAATAGAAGTTCATTCAAATACTACGGCGCTAGACCATGTAGGGCTTTATAGGTAATAAGCAAGATCTTAAAGTTAATGCGATGCTTTATAGGTAACCAGTGCAAGGTTGACAGAACCGGGGTTATATGCTCATACTTTTTTGTACGTGTAAGAACTCGAGCTGCCGCGTTTTGAACCAGTTGCAGTTTTTGTAATAGGCCCGCAGGGCAACCACCTAGAAGTGCATTACAGTAATCTAGTCTTGATGTCATGAATGCATGAATTAATTTCTCTGCATCTGACAGTGACAGCATATGACGTAATTTAGATATATTCTTAAAATGGAAAAATGCAATTTTACAGGTGTTGGCGACATGGCTTTCAAATGAGAGAGTACTGTCGAATACAACGCCAAGATTCTTAGCTGATGACGAGGATTTTATGGAGCATCCGTCAATCGTTAAGCAGTATTCTTGGTTGTTACGCATAGCAGTTTTCGATCCAGTAAGTAACACTTCTGTTTTGTCCGAGTTTAGTAGTAAAAAAGTGTTACCCATCCACATTTTTAAGTCAACTATGCAATCCTTTATTCGATGAAACTGCTGGGTTTCATGAGGCATCGAGGAAATATAAAGTTGAGTATGATCAGCATAACAGTGAAAGCTAATTCCGTGTCGCTTTATTATATCTCCTAGAGGTAGCATGTATAATGCGAAGAGCAGGGGTCCCAAGACTGAGCCCTGTGGTACACCGTATTGGACTTGTGATTTGCGGGACACCTCATTGTTTATTGCTACAAATTGAAAACGGTCGGATAAATAAGACTTAAACCATTTCAATGCTATTCCGTTAATGCCGACGTAATTTTCGAGTCTATGTAGAAGTATGCTGTGGTCAATGGTGTCAAATGCAGCACTGAGGTCTAGCAGCACCAATAACGAAATACAGTCACGGTCAGACGCTAAAAGCAGATCATTTGTAACTCTGATCAAAGCAGTCTCTGTACTGTGACATGCTCGAAATCCAGACTGGAATTCATCATTAATGTCATTCCTTTGGAGGAAGGAGCATAATTGAGTTGAAACTACTTTTTCCAGAACTTTAGATATAAAAGGTAAATTCGATATAGGCCTGTAATTCCCTAGTTCTTCAGGGTCGAGTTTGGTTTTTTTTAAAAGAGGCCTTATAACAGCCACCTTAAATGCTTTAGGCACATGTCCTAATGTCAGAGATGAGTTAATAATACTAAGAAGAGGATCTATAATTTCTGGGAGCATTTCTTTCAGTAGTTTTGTAGGTATAGGGTCTAGCATGCATGTTGATGATTTAGATGATCTAATGATTTAATGTGCAGCGACACCTCCCCCTCTACCTTTCAGATGAGGCTCGTGTTTATAGTAATAATCATGGGGAACGGATTCATTTAGAGTAATAAAATCATCTGGCTTTAGCCATGTTTCTGTCAAACAAAGCATGTCTATTTTATGATCGGTTTTCAAATCGTTAACAAAAAGTGCTTTATTTGAGAGAGATCTAATATTAAGCAATCCGAGTCGTAACAGCTGATTAACTGTATTTTGTTCATGTTTGATTTGTTTAACGTTTATTAAATTACTTTCAAGAGGTTTACGCAATATCTTATGTTTGCTAATCCGGGGGACAGACACAGTCTCTATTTTATGTTGTTTGTAAAAAGGGATTATTACATGTTGTATATTTTGTGTATTCTGTAACGCGAGACGGCAAGCAGACAGTTGGTTAAGCCATTCTGTCTCCTTCCTGACCTGGGCCCTAGGTAGTCAGACTTTACCATTATTAAGACCGTGTGCCAAATTTCTAGAGAGGAGGGAAACCCCATCCCAGGAGGGATGGAGACCATCTCGTTTCAACAGGTCAGGTCTGCCCTCAAAACTCTTCCAGTTATTTATAAAATCTATATTATTCTGCAGGCACCACTCAGACAACCAGCCATTTAGTGATGATAATCTGCTATAAATCTCATCACCACGGTAAGCAGTAAGGGGGCCAGAGAATATTACAGTGTCTGACATCGTTTTCGCGAGCTCACACACCTCTTTAATATTATCTTTAGTGATCTCCGATTGACGGAGTCTAACATCATTTGTGCCGACATGAATAACAATCTTACTGTATTTACGATTAGTCTTAGCCAGCACATTTAAATTTGACTTGATGTCAGGCGCTCTGGCTCCCGGTAAACATTTGACTATGGTGGCTGGTGTCTCTATATTAACGTTCCGGACAATAGAATCACCAATCACTAGGGCACTTTCAGCAGGTTTCTCAGTCGGTGCGTCACTGAGCGGGGCAAACCTGTTCGAGACTTTAATCGGAACGGTTGAGTGATGTTTTGTCCTGCTACTATGCCGTCTCACCGTCACAAAGTTTCCCAGCTGCAGGGGATTTTCAACCGGAACCGAGCTGTGTGCGCTAACATTGCTCGCATCCAAAGTGTTTTCTACAGTCCTAACACTCTTACTATCCTCAAATAAGGATTGGATGCGAGACTCTAATTCTAAGATCTTCTCCGTCAGCCTAACTACTTCCCTGCATTTATCACATGTAAAACCCTCGCCGCTGACAGAGAAGGTTAAGCTAAACATATGACATGAGGTGCAAGTAACAACAATAGGAATAGAAGCCATAACTCACCGGGTATGAAGCGCAATCCTAACTTACCAAGGTTGCTTGATGAGTCTTAGTATATACGTAGCCGCCGGCAGCGATGCAATCAGGTGTGCAACAGGTGTCTGCAATCAGGTCTGCTCAGGCAAAAGCTGCCCTCTTTTCACTGAGAAAGTACTTTACTCTTCCTTTTACTGGTTCAGGTTTAAAGGCTTTATATAGTTCCAAAGGAAACATAGTAATATCCTGCAGCAATTTCACTCTCGCACATAATCCATTCCAATTTTCAGACAGTGTTGGTCTTAAGTTCTTATCCCCACATACCCCAAAAGAATCTGTATGGGCACACCCTGCTTTTCCTATGGTAAGATTCATTTATATGCTAATGTTTGATTCTCACAATTTTCCATACCTTTAATTTTTTAATTGTCAGTTATTGTGCCTGAGGCAAACCTGTGAGGCAATATCCTGCTGTTCCTTTTTCAGCAAAGTTTTCAAAAAAAATTCTCTGTTAAGATGCCAAATCGTTACACAATTTCCTGGGAACATGCCCATCTGTGCCTCATTAGATTTACTTATTACTTATTTTATTCAACATTTATTTATCCAGGAATCATTTAATTGAAATTAAAAATCTTTCAAAATCGCATATGGTACACAAATGGTTAAGTTTAATTTTCTGCAATTTGTCGCCAATATGATTGGTTTTGTCTTTTCACTTAAACGTTAGTTGTTTACATCTATGAGGATAGCTAAGTATAGTTTAATATTATGACAACCAATTGTTTCATATGCATTTATTATATACATATTTTATATGCATTTTTCCAAATTGATCTAAAAATATTGTTTCTGTCTAACCATTGGTGATTAGTTCTGCTGTTTATATAAATGTATATCAGGAACATGATATCAATGTAAAACAAACTAAAGTAAATCACTTAAACATTTTCTCAATTTCTTTTGTTTGCGGCATTTGTAATGATTATAGTATGCTATATCTAAACCATAAATGTGCTCATATGGAATTTATCCAGACTTAAGATGCCTTTAAACGTACAGTAATACTGAGTGGCTAATTGTATATCCTGGAGTATTTCTAAGAAAACTGATCTTGCTGTAGACAGCAATACACAGTTTTCTTCATTGTTGTCACTGTTATCGACACAGTGCACAAAACTCATATAACCACATATAAATGAAAAGGTTTCAAATAATCCAGATTGGCTAGTGCTAGAGCCCTCTGCAACTCTCTTTTTCTTGAGTTCTTAGCTTAATCTCGCTCTTCCTGTGTTGTAAAACACAGTGTACAATATATTCAAAAAATTCTTTATGTGGTTTACTGTTCAGTCCTACTGTGTCTTCCAGTTTTGCTTTTACTGGCGGTGGCAGGGTGTCAACAATGGCATCTCTGAAAAGTGCTGCCATAACCGGGTCTTCTTCACGGTTTTTCTCCAGCTCTTGTTTCCATCTTTTTAATTGTCGTCGCACATAGGTGGCTGGATTCTCTATATCGGTCATCTGATCTCCCTTCAGTGCTTTTGGATCTATGCGGGTTGGGTATTCTCTTCTTAGGGCTCGCCTAATGTCCTGTCTGTGTTTGTCAAAGAGCGCTGCATCTAACTCTGGGGATTCAATTGCTCGATTGCTCGAGTCTTAAGTCCTTCAGCAATTCATTTAGTTTAGATGCACCCAGGCATTTAGCTAGCAAAGCTTTAATGTCTCCCAGAGCTAGTAATTTCCCAATCATCTCTTCTTCCAGGACCCGTACCCATCTTCCAGCTCCCTCATTTAGATCGGGTAATCGAGCGATCAATCCGTCCAGGTCCAGTGTGGCCCAAGGCACATAATGTGGTTGTTGATTTTCTATCATGATTGGGCATTGTGAGACTTACAGGTCACTATCCAAGATCTCTTTGAATGGGTTGCTTGTAGAGAAGGTTGCTGATGGCTGTGGCTGTTTTTCTCATTTATGTCTTCTAAACAAATGTTTCCAGACATCCATTTGTATTCTCTCCTTGGGCAACCTTGGAATATTCTTGCTTCTTCCTGTTATTTGGTCACCAGATGTCTCTCTCTGCTGGTGGCATCTGGTATTTCTGTGTTGCAGGGTTGTTATGGTCTTTCATCCCACAGCGAATGTCTCCCTCTGCTGGCGGCATCTGGCATTTCTCTGTTGTCATGATGTAATGCTGTTTCTTTGCTCAGAAAATGTCTCCCTCTCTTGACATCTTCTGGTACTTCTTTTCTTCTATGCTGCAATGACGTTTCGTCAATGTAACTTGAGATACGTCTATTCTCCAGACTTGGCAGGGTTGCGTCATCTTCCATGGACCCCGCCTCCGACATGACATCTGGCACCTTGCTGTCCTTAGGTTTTTTCTTCTCAGTGCTGTGGATGTTTTGTCCGGCTCTCGAGCTGTTTGTTCATATCTCTGTCTTCTACCCGCCTCTAATTCTGCAGATACCCCAGGATAAATTGATTTATAGATGGTGTAGCATTCCACTCTGCTTTCCCTCTCTGGTGGTACTCTGGCATGATGAAAGAGTACTCCTGCCTCGACTCCTCTCTTTCTCCCCCTTGGTGGTCCAGCTCTCCTGTAAACTTAAATTCTCCTTTGACCAAAGGCATTTCATTATTCAGCTCATTATCTTCCACAATCAATGGCAGTTAGCTCCTGGATAATTAATATGGGGGTGGACTCACAGCCTTCCTCAATTTTTCGCTGGCTCTTTCAGGAGCTCCCTTTTTTTTTCTTCATGTTCTTTAGAAAATTAATTCCTTCCTTGTTAAACAAATTCAATACATCTTGCTATCTTCTTCTCTTAATTTCTCTCTTCATGCTTTTGTCCCTGGTTTTATGATTACTTATCAACCCTTCCATTTCTTCAAAACACTGTCATATCAAACGTTCCACTTTCTGGCCATGAAGTTTTTAATTTTTTTTGTTCTCTCTGCCCATTTCTTAGAAATTTCTCCAATCTGTTCTCTGCTCACAGGATATCTTGTTCTTAGTATATCTACGGGTGTGGAGGCCATTCTCACTTTATTATCTTCACTTATTCTGTTATAGTGGGGCGCCTCTATGTTTTATTGCGACCTATGGCCCTAGGTTTTCTGATGTTATCTACACTATCAGCTTCTTCAGTGTAACGGCCTGAAACTGCAGTTGCTCTATTTCTCTCTGCTCGTTGGTTGTAAACAATATCTCACTTTCTCAATTTACTTATCTTGTTTCTGGCTAAACCTGTATTTCTGGGTGACTGATTAATCTATAGTCTCTTCTTCATCCACCTCGTGGATAACCTTGTTTTACTCCTTGCAATAAATAGGGTTCTACCAGGTTTAGGATTGGGATTTTTATGATCAATGAGACATGCTGTAACGCAGTGTCTAGATTGCCAAATCTATTAATTCTATGGAAGCAAACTCCTTCTAGGTAGTTTCTCAATATCCCTACTTTACACCACCTGCCTACTATATCTCTCCAATTCACATATGGCCACTCCTGCTCAATTAGTTCCAAATTCTGAACTTCTA
Source organism: Triplophysa dalaica (assembly GCF_015846415.1). Taxonomy (NCBI): domain Eukaryota; kingdom Metazoa; phylum Chordata; class Actinopteri; order Cypriniformes; family Nemacheilidae; genus Triplophysa; species Triplophysa dalaica. Next base: position 28,708,540 of record NC_079544.1, read on the forward strand.
CTAATTCGTCCAAGAAATTATTTGTCTTATCTTCTGTCAGTGGCTTCTTAATGCCTGCTACGTCCCTATAAAATGATTCTCTCTCGACACACCCTCTTTGAGACTTACTTCCCTGAGAAAGATTTACTCTATGCGTCCCTTCGCGATACACCCTCTGTGCGACTTAATTCCCAAAGCAAGATTTAATCTCCACGTCCCTAGGCGACACACCCTCTGTGAGACTTACTTCCCTAAGAAAGATTTCCTCTCCGCGTCCCTCCGCGACACACCCACTGTGTGACTTACTTCCATAAGTAAGATTTACTCTCTGCGTCCCTCCGCGAAACACCCACTGTGTGACTTACTTCCAAAAGTAAGATTTACTCTTCGCGTCCCTACGCGACACACCCACTGTGTGACTTACTTCCCTAAGAAAGATTTACTCTCTGCGTCCCTAAGAAAGATTTACTCTATGCGTCCCTACGCGACACACCCTCTGTGAGACTTACGTCTATATGTAAGATGTACTCTCCTCGTCACTCCACAACACACCCACTGTGTGATTTACTTCCCTAAGAAAGATTTACTCATTGCGTCCCTACGCGACACACCCTCTGTGAGACTTACTTCCATAAGTAAGATTTACTCTTCACGTCCCTATGCGCCAACCCTCTGTGCGACTTACTTCCCAAAGCAAGATTTAATATCCAAGTCCCTACGCCACACATACCCTCTGTGAGACTTACTTCCCTAAGAAAGATTTACTCTCTGCGTCCCTACGCGACACACCCTCTGTGCGACTTACGTCCCTAAGTAAGATTTACTCTGTGCGTCCCTACGCGACACACCCTCTGTGCGACTTACTTCCCTAAGTAAGATTTACTCTGTGCGTCCCTACGCGACACACCCTCTGTGCGACTTACTTCCCTAAGAGAGATTTACTCTCTGCGTCCCTACGCGATACACCCTCTTTGCGACTTACTTCCCTAAGAAAGATTTACTCTCCGCGTCCCTCCGCAACACACCCACTGTGTGACTTACTTCCCTAAGTAAGATTTACTCTCTGCGTCCCTACGCGATACACCCTCTGTGAGGCTTACTTCACAAAGCAAGATTTAATCTCCACGTCCCTACGCCACACATACCCTCTGTGAGACTTACTTCCCTAAGAAAGATTTACTCTCCGTCTGCTCCACTGGCAGGAAACTTATATACAATCTCTCATGCACACATACACTCTTTCATACACACAATCACGCACACACATTTCTTGAGATCTGGATACCGTAAAAAACTTGGCAAACTTGTGCAATTTCTAACATTAAATTTTGTTCAATTTAGGAGTGGCTTTAAGAGGACAAACGACATTCAGAGTTTACCTTTAGCTGACCGCACAAAAAGTAATCTATAAAGCAAATATGCTCACCTGTTTTAGGGCCCTTTTTTGTGCGATCAGCTTGTCTGGTTCACCCGTCACAATCGTCAACCTCCTGCCGTCTAACCTGGATCACGTCGTATTGTCATCAAATATGTTGTGGCGAATCAGCCTTCCATCGCAGAAATAAATCTCAGAGACAAGGGTTCCAGGTGCCAAGAGTTTAAACTTTATTTTCCCATGCAAGCAAAGTGGGATATTCAGAGTTCATCTGAAGTGATCCAAAGAATACACATCTGACTCCATCTTTTATACATTGTTTTCAAGTTGTTATCACAGTTTAAACCAATCATGTGTGCCTTACATCGTCTTCTTCCAATCAGGTTTCATATGACATCACCTTTTCATTAGCCTGTCTCTCTGCGCTCATAGTTCCGGCCTACCATATTAGGATTTAATCGTAGCGTGTGCCTCTCAAAAACAAGTGCCTCTTTATCTTGACATTTTTCCGGGGGTTTTGGACGATACATGATTTACACTTGTTTTTCTAAAAAATGAGCTCATTGTTTAGTGATAATCGCATACAATCAAAGACACTGGTTAGCTCTTTAATTAAACTTCTCTACAAAAGTGCGTGGGGAGTTCATCTTAGTGTTAAAATATATTAGGTGTGTGAGCAGATGCTCAAGTGTTAAATCTCATAACATTAGCTTTATTAAAAATGAGCTCACTGTTTAGAGATACCGGCGTCCTTGACTCTATGCGACAAACCAAACTTCCTTTTTAAAAATGATGTATGGTGTCATGGTTGGTTGGTTGGTTGGTTTATTTCTTATATGGCACATTTCTGCTGCCACAAGGGCTGCCCAAAGTGCTGTACATTACATCCACTGTTCAAAACAGACAAAAAACTAAAAAACTAAAATGCATCTACACACATACAGAAATACATTAAGACACTACAGATAATACAACGCTCTTAAGCCTGCTTAGAATGCCACAATACTTTGCCGGAGCCAACTTAATCAGGATCAGACGACAAGCTAAGGAAACGCTTAGTCAAAGCCGATTTGAAGTAGGAACAGCACGTATTGCTAACGGAAGGTTATTCCATAAGCGAGGTCCTGCTATTGAGAAGGCCTGGTCCCCCTTCCTCTTTAATCTGGACGGAGGAACCTGTATCAGTAGTCTTCCCGGATTATAGAGGGTGATCAAATCTGACAGATATACTGGACCAAATCCATTAAGAGTTTTAAAAATCAGGACTAACACCTTACATCAACCCCATGAATCACCTGTAACCAATGCAATTTAGTTAAAATAGGTGTTATTCTGTCAATCCTCTTCCCTCCAGTCAATAATCTGGCAGGTGCATTTTGCACGAGCTGTAGACTATGTAATGCTGAGTGAGGCATACCTAAGTACAAAGAATTGCAATAGTCCAGCCTGGTTGACACAAAAGCATGGATGATCTTCTCTAAATCACTCATTGACACCATGGACTACTCTTGACAAAAAGGTTACAAACTCTTGAATAAAGTCTTTGTTATGCTTTGGCGGCCTAAAAATAAGAGCACACATCACAGGATTAGGAATTCGAATTTCAAATAACTGAAGTTCAAATGACGAGTACAGATGAATACCAATATCGAGACCACATTTTAAACGATTGCTAAAAACTGATAGGAGGCCCCCTCGGCCCGATAATCTCGGCGAGTTAAAATGGTCACAGTCCACTGGAGTTAACTCTGTCAGCGATTGCAACTCACCGGGCTGGAGCCAGGTTTCCGTCATGAAAAGAAAGTCCAGGTCTTGGGATGTAAAGAAATCATTTAAAATTAAGGATTTCTTAGAGATGGATCTTGCGTTTACCAGGGCCATCTTCATCTTCTCGTTTGGCTCTCAACGGAGGCGGTCGCATTTTTCACTCCCCATCCTTGCCCTTATTTTCCCTGCTTTGTCTCCTGTCTGGTCTCGTCTCATCTATTGAGAGACTCTCTCTGCACTGCTCTCCAAACTTGGAAAATTATGGATCTGATCAACTGGTCTCTCAACGCAATTGACACCATTTTCTCGACGAGAAGATTGGGTTTGGGGGAACCTGACTGCGTTGACAGAGCGTTCACAGCTGGCTACACGATGGACGCGTGTGTCTGGCGGCTCTTTCTGTGGAGGACATCGAAGATATCTACCTATTCGGAACCATGATAACAGGTCTTGTGCTGATTGGATTAGGCTTTGCCCTGGGTTATCGAAGAATTCATAAAACGGGAACAGCTGTCCAAAGCTTCACAAGGATGCCCGTATCGATTGAAGCTGTGGGAAGAGCGGTCAGCATTAAGACTGAGACTATTAACAGAGAGACGCTAATGACTAATGACTTCTCAATGTTCTTATCGGTCCCAAAAGAATTGTTATATCTTGAATATTTACCACATTTCACAGTGAAACCATAAAAGACAGACATAGCAGGACAGTGACAAACACGCAGTCTACATTCAGGGCACAGCCAAAAAGGATGCTTCACAGGTATGGGTGAATAACAGGTCCAAAACACACCACATAAGATGTGAAAAAACGTTATTAAGCACCCCAGGGTGAATTAACAACGTAAAAGTAACTTAAAAAAAACGTTTCTGTCACGTTGTGAAAAGAAGTATTAATAACGTAAACGAAACACGACATTTTGTCGTATTAAATACATTGGAGAGAAATGTTATAACAACTTTTTCACTACTTGAAATATCGTTTTTACAAGGTTTTTATATTTACTGGATTTCGTTCATCGTTACAAAATGTTTACTGCAAATTGAATATCCATCGTTCGGGAATCACTACGTCAATCTCAAAACAAAACAGCTATGTTTGACACTTAAAGGTGGAGTTTGTAAGAATTATGCAGTAAAATATCTTAAAACCACTGGGCCAATGTTATATGTTTTTGAGTACTTATATGTCAAATGTTTCAAACTGCTTTTAAATCCTGAGAAAATCGCCATTCTAAACAGTGGACCGGGGCCGTTTAGTCGCCTGTCAATGGCATCATATCCATGTTACCCTTTGTTGCCGTCTTTACTGACGTAGAAAGCGTGACAATGTCTTAGACAGATGCGGAAGTAGTTTGTTCCCTCGGACTGTCTATCATTATTGCAAATGATGTGGGTACATTCCAAATAACTTTTACTATGATTGATCTGAACAATTAAAGCTGCGCAGTGTTATCACACCATCGAATTGGACAATTGCTGTAACATCTATGACTAACACTTTAGTTTTAATCCTTACATCACTCGGGTCTAATTCATTATAATGATATAAAATGATTTCATCAAACGCAACATTTGTTAATCTTTATTGCTTTACTCGTTCCCGTCTGATTGATGTATCGGGGGTGACATCAGCAGTGGAGTTGAAGACAACATATCCCATCATTGCATGCTTCTACACAGCGTCATGATCGTGCGCCCTTTAGCGGCGTTTTCTAAAAACTGTACCTTTAACTTCAGTATATCAAAAAAAGGTGCACGAAGTGATTCATTTAAAACGCATTAAACATCCAATAACCTACTCACCTGCTTCCTCTGGGCCATCGCGATTACCTCAGCAACAGTTCTCTTTATCTATGAATGAAAACCCCAAATCTCTTTCACATTGAATGTCGTACTCTTCTCCCTGAGAACCTACGGATGTCAACGAGTGTACAAATTACTTTAACAATAGACATAATAATAATTAAAGCTGCAAGCAGCCTTTAAGCGGGTTTCGAGAATTTGCGCCATTCAATGCAGTTATGCATCCACGAACAGGCTAAGGGGTCAAACCCCAACGAACCCACGATGGATCAAAGTCCCAATCACAGAAAAATTATAGAAATGATCAGTATCACCTCAAAGTAGCGTTGCATGCTTACACACTCATGACTAGCTGTTTTCTCTCAATAAAACAACAAAATAAACTAATTCAAAGTTGGTTGGTGTCAGGTAATGGTATCATAAAATACTGCCTGCAGGCATAGCCTTTATCCCCTAGCAGGATTCCATCATAGTCACCTGTATAATAGAAACATGCAGTTCTGTTAGGCCCAAAATTAGTAATCCAGTTAGTTTGTAAAGTCTATTTGACTTGTCACGTCCAAATAATGTGCATAACTCTCTGAAGATACTTGAGTCGTGAACAGAGCCTGGCCATTTCGCCACCAGATTTATAATGTGGAACATAGTCACACACCATCTAAGAGATGTGTTGTATAATTGAATACATTCCCTTGAATAATTATCAAACTAAATGTTATGAATGTTTACTGGCATGGTCATTTCATAATCTTTATGATCAATTATAATGTACCTGCAATAGAGAATTTTGAAATTGCTTAAAAAAATCAAAGAACTAGTTAGCAAAAGTCAGTTTTAAACACCATCACCGATAACTCGTGAACCGTTTGTGTGACATCAATGGATCAAGAGGCAAAGTTGTTCAGAATGAAGAGGAGGACTATTAAATGATATCATTAGTTTGTGTAAGTGTCAAATGTCATGTGATACACAATTGTTTAAGATATGACATACATGTCAATTTTGCCATTTTTACTGTTTTAGCGCCACCTAGTGTCCAAACGCTACCTTCTTTTGTACGTGACCTCGGAGTGATGGTCTACACATATCAATTGAGCCCTATGATGATATGTTAAGCCCTTCTGGATTTATGGCCATTTTAATGTGATAGGATCTGCCCATTTAAGTTTTGGCGTCCCTAAGCAACGGTGAAAAGAAATTTCAACTTTTTTTCAATGATTATTTACATTCACACTCCACAGAAGTCATCTGCATTGGTTTGGTTCCGATTGGTTGAAAAACCAAGGACTAGTTCGCGAAAGTAGGTTTTGACATCATCAGCGATAACTCACAAACCGTTTGATTGACAGACGCGTGTCCAGAGATAAAGTTGTTCAGAATGAGAAGAGCAATCTTATGATACCAATAGTTTCTGTATATGTCAAATGTCACGTGAAACAGAATTGATTAAGCACTCCAAAAGCATTATTTCGCCCCCCGGTGGCCGAATGAGTTCATGTTTCTTACAGACCTTCAGGACCATGAGGCAAATAAGCCCAGCAAGTGTCGTTTTTATCGGCCTCAGTTAACCCTGTCTAATGAGTGCTCACATTTAATTGACCGATGGCAGACATGTTTTTAGAGATACGCCAAAGTCCTTTTATACAGTCAAGGTTCATGACACAAAGACACACCATACCAAATAATATGTCGATCGGGCAAACGGTTGGATAGTTATAGCCCTTTTCGAGTTTGTTACTATTATAGCGCCACCTAGTGGTCAAACACCGAGTTTTTTTTATTGTGACCCCGGACTGAGGTTCTACACATATGTTCTAAGCCCGGTGAAGATATCTCAAACCGTTCTCTAGGTATAGCCATTTTAATGAAATAGGTTACTTCCGGGTTTGACGTTTTGATGCCCCCTAGCGACCCTGAATCGAAATTTTGACTTTTTTTCAATGAATATTTACATTCACACTCTACAGAATTTATCAGCGTTGGTTTGGTTCCGATCGGGCAAAAATCCAGGGACTAGTTCATTTTTTATTTTTTTCATAAAATGCAAATTAGCGGAAAAATTTGCATACCGGAAATGAAATCGGAGATATACGTTTTTTAAGTTTTGAGCCAATGATTACACTGATATAAGACACTTGGGTGTGCGACAAACGGTTTAGGAGTAACGAGCCCAAACGCGTTCAGCATCGCTGTAGCGCCACCTATGGGCCGATATGGCTGGGTCACTGTATCTGAGTAGCCTGCACAGATACAACCAACTGACCAAGCCTCAAGTTTCTACGACTTACGGTTTGGGCTGGGCGACCGGTTTTAAGGCGGAAAAATAATAATAATAATTAAAGCTGCAAGCAGCATTTAGCGGGTTCGAGCAGTCTAAGGCCTCTATTGGCCTTGCCATTGTCAACTAGGCTCAGGAATGGCACCGTAACAAATCCACAACGAATGACACTCTTCCACACCAAGAAATATGACAGAAACGGTCGGTAACTTTTAATACAGACCATGCATGCTTACACTCGTATGCAAAAACGGGCGTAAACCGATAATACCTAAGGGACGAGTGCAATGAACCAATTCTCATGTCTCTACGATGATTTGTTGCAGAGATATAGATCTTGCTAAACGGTTGCTAAGCTAACCTGTTCGGTTGCCATGGGTGTGGAATAGCACCTGTCAATTAATAACACATCAAACCACAAGTCAAACGAACCAAGCCCCTTGTCTCTATAATATTCTACTGCAGAGATGTAGGTCTGGCTAGACGGTTGCAAAAAATAATCTGTTTGGTTGCTAAGGGTGTGGCTTGGCAGCTGTCAATTGATAAAGAACAAAGCCATTAGCAAAACAAAGCAACTCCTGTGTCTCTAAAACATTCCATGCACATATATAGGTCTTTTTTGTTAATACAATGCACATTCTTCAAAATAGCTCATTTTGTGTTCTGAAAAATTGATTAATAAAAATAAGACCAATTTAAATAGATAATTGATTCACATTCATGGTCTGCAACAATATTCCAGAAGACCTTGCCATTTAACTGATGCTTATTTCGTTGAGTCTGGTGACTCTGAAGGCCATTGGAGTACAGTGAGCTCATTGTCATGTTCAAGAAACCAGTTTGAGATCATTTGAGCTTTCTGACATGGTCCATTTTTTACTGCTGGAAGTAGCCATCAAAACATGGACATGGTTGGCAACAATTCTCAGGTGGTATGTGTTATCTAATATATCCCATACCATATATGCAATTGTTTCTCCATTTTGATGCTCGGTTTAAACTTCAGCAAGTGTGTTTACCACGTCTGGATGCCAAAATGGATTGAGTTTATGCTATGTGACTGGCTGATTAGCAATTTGATTAGCAAATGATGTATTTATTAAAGACAAGTTTAAAATAGTAATTTAAATGTATGATATTTCACCTTTTTGACTGTTGTGAAGGCATGCCTCTTCCGATAAGAATCACATGTTGCGTGCTTGTTTTGTGTCATAATATGTGTAATAGTACTTAATGGCAATTCTGTTGGATTATTTATTAAGGAGTAGCGACCTTCACCGTACTCGGTTAACGCTAATATAATAAAGGACCCTGTTATGGTCACAAAACAAAAAAAACTCAACATGTTTTTGATGATTATTGACCTAGAGAGTCCAGAGAAATGTACTGTAGTGGAAATTTTGAAATTGCTTAAAAATCCTTAAGCAAGTTTGCAAAAGTAGGTTTTTTACATCATGCCAATAACTCACAAACCATTTGATAGACGTCAATGGTTCAAGAGGCAAAGTTGTTATGAATGAGGAGTTCTATCGTTTGATATCAATAGTTTGTGTATTAGTCAAATGTCACGTGACACACAGTGGTCTAGGCCACCAAAAGACATGTACATTTAACCCTTTTTACTGTTATAGCGCCAACTAGTGTCCAAACGCCACGTTATTTTGTATGTGACATCGTAGTGGTGGTCTTCACATATTTTCTGAGCCCCTTGCTGATATGTTAAGCCGTTCTGGATTTATGGCCATTTTAATGTGATAGGCTCAGACCATTTTAAGTTTTGGCGTCCCTAAGCAGCGGTGAAAGAAAAATTTCAACTTTTTTTCAATGATTATTTACATTCACACTCCACAGAAGTCATCTGCATTGGTTTGGTTCCGATCGGTTGAAAAACCAGGAACTAGTTCGCGAAAGTAGGTTTTTGACATCATCAGCGATAACTCACGAACCATTCGATCGACAGAAGTGGTTTAAGAGGCAAAGTTGCTCAGAATGAAGTGAGCTATTGTATGATATAAACAGTTTGGGTATATGTCAAATGTCACGTGATACACAATTGTTTAAGCACTCCTAAAGCGTTATTTCGCCCCCCGGTGGCCGAATGAGTTCACATTTCTTACAGACCTTAAAGACCATGAGACGAATAAGCCCAGTGAGCGTCGTTTTGTTCGGCCTCCGTTAACCCGGTCTAATAAGTGCTCAAACTTCATTGGCCAATGGCGGCCATGTTTTTTCAGATACGCCAATGTCCTTTTAGATATTCATGTAGAATGAGACAAAGACACACCATACCAAATAATAAGTCAATCGGGCAAACTGTTGCGTAGTTATGGCCATTTTCTAGCTCATTCAAATTATAGCGCCACCTAGTGGCCAAACGCAGCATTTTTTTTACCTTGACCCCGGATTGAGGGTCTACACATATGTTCCAAGCCCCATGAAGATATCTCAAACAGTTAAGGAGTTATGGCCATTTTAGTTCAATATGTTACTTCCGTTTTGGACATTTTTGCGCCCTCTAGCGATGGGGGATGAAAATTTCAACTTTTTTTTAATAATTATTCATATTCACACTCCACAGAACTCATCAGCGTTGGTTTGGTTCCAATAGGGCAAAAATCCAGGGACTAGTTCATTTTTATTTTTTTTCATAAAATGCTAATTAGCGAAAAAATTTGCATACCGGAAATGAAATCAGAGATATACGTTTTTTAAGTTTTGAGCCAGTGATTACACTGATATAAGACACTTGGGTGTGCAACAAACGGTTTAGGAGTAACAAGCGTTAACGCGTTCGGCATCGCTGTAGCGCCACCTATGGGCCGATTTGGCTGGTTCCGTGTATCTGAGTAGCGACAAGGACTACTACCATCTGACCAAGTCTCAGCTCTGTCGGTCTTACGGTTTGGGCTGCACGATCAGTTCTAGGGAAGAAGTATAATAATAATAATTAAAGCTGCAAGCAGCATTTAGCGGGTTCGAGCAGTCTAAGGCCTCTATTGGCCTTGCCATTGTCAACTAGGCTCAGGAATGGCACCGTAACAAATCCACAATGAATGACACTCTTCCACACCAAGAAATATGACAGAAACGGTCGGTAACTTTTAATACAGACCATGCATGCTTACACTCGTATGCAAAAACGGGCGTAAACCGATAATACCTAAGGGACGAGTGCAATGAACCAATTCTCATGTCTCTACGATGATTTGTTGCAGAGATATAGATCTTGCTAAACGGTTGCTAAGCTAACCTGTTCGGTTGCCATGGGTGTGGAATAGCACCTGTCAATTAATAACACATCAAACCACAAGTCAAACGAACCAAGCCCCTTGTCTCTATAATATTCTACTGCAGAGATGTAGGTCTGGCTAGACTGTTGCAAAAAATAATCTGTTTGGTTGCTAAGGGTGTGGCTTGGCAGCTGTCAATTGATAAAGAACGAAGCCATAAGCAAAACAAAGCAACTCCTGTGTCTCTAAAACATTCCATGCACATATATAGGTCTTTTTTCTTAATACAATGCACATTCTTCAAAATAGCTCATTTTGTGTTCTGAAAAATTGATTAAAAAAAATAAGACCAATTTAAATAGATAATTGATTCACATTCATGGTCTGCAACAATATTCCAGAAGACCTTGCCATTTAACTGATGCTTATTTGGTTGAGTCTGGTGACTCTGAAGGCCATTGGAGTACAGTGAGCTCATTGTCATGTTCAAGAAACCAGTTTGAGATCATTTGAGCTTTCTGACATGGTCCATTTTTTACTGCTGGAAGTAGCCATCAAAACATGGACTTGGTTGGCAACAATCCTCAGGTGGTATGTGTTATCTAATATATCCCATACCATATATCCAATTGTTTCTCCATTTTGATGCTCGGTTTGAACTTCAGCAAGTGTGTTTACCACGTCTAGAAGCCAAAATGGATTGAGTTTATGCTATGTGACTGGCTGATTAGCAATTTGATTAGCAAATGATGTATTTATTAAAGACAAGTTTAAAATAGTAATTTTAAATGTATGATATTTCACCTTTTTGACTGTTGTGAAGGCATGCCTCTTCCGATAAGAATCACATGTTGCATGCTTGTTTTTTGTCATAATATGTATAATAGTACTTAATGGCAAGTCAGTTGGATTAATTATTAAGGAGTAGCGACCTTCACCGTACTCGTTTCACGCTAATATAATAAAGGACCCTGTTATGGTCACAAAACAAAAAAAACTCAACATGATTTTGATGATTATTGACCTAGAGAGTCCAGAGAAATGTACTGTGGTGGAAATTTTGAAATTGCTTGAAAATCCTTGAACAAGTTTGCAAAAGTAGTTTTTTTACATCATCACCAATAACTCACAAACCATTTGATAGACATCAATGGTTCAAGAGGCAAAGTTGTTATGAATGAGGAGATCTATCGTTTGATATCAATAGTTTGTTTATTAGTCAAATGTCACGTGACACACCGTTGTCTAGGCCACCAAAAGACATGTACATTTAGCCATTTTTAATATTATAGCGCCACCTAGTGTCCAAACGCCACGTTATTTTGTATGTGACCTCGGAGTGATGGTCTACATATATTTCCCGAGGCATATGATGATATGTTTAGCTGTTCTGGATTTAAGGCCATTTAAATGTGATAGGCTCCACCCATTCTTTTATTTTGGCGCCCCTAAGCAACCGTGAAAGGAAATTTCTACTTTTTTTCAATAAGTATTTACAAACACTTCCCACAGAAGTCATCTGCATTGTTGTGGTTCCGATCGGTCGAAAATCCAACGACTAGTTTGCGAAGGTAGGTTTTTGACCTCATCAGCGATTATTCACAAACTGTTCGATTGACAGAAGTTGTTCCAGAGGCAAAGTTGCTCAGAATGAAGAGTACTATCATATGATACCAATAGTTTCTGTATATGTCAAATGTCACGTGATACACAATTGTTAAAGCACTCCTAAAGCGTTATTTCGCCCCCCGGTGGCCGAATGAGTTCACATTTCTTACAGACCTTAAAGACCATGAGACGAATAAGCCCAGCGAGCGTCGTTTTGTTCGGCCTCCGTTAACCCGGTCTAATAAGTGCTCAAACTTCATTGGCCAATGGCGGCCATGTTTTTTAGGATACGCCAATGTCCTTTTAGATATTCATGTAGAATGAGACAAAGACACACCATACCAAATAATAAGTCAATCGGGCAAACTGTTGCGTAGTTATAGCCATTTTCTAGCTCATTCAAATTATAGCGCCACCTAGTGGCCAAACGCCGCATTTTTTTTTATTGTGACCCCGGATTGAGGGTGTACACATTAGTTAAAAGCCCCATGAAGATATCTCAAACAGTTAAGGAGTTATGGCCATTTTAGTTCAATATGTTACTTCCGTTTTGGACATTTTTGCGCCCTCTAGCGATGGGGGATGAAAATTTCAACTTTTTTTTAATAATTATTCATATTCACACTCCACAGAACTCATCAGCGTTGGTTTGGTTCCAATAGGGCAAAAATCCAGGGACTAGTTCATTTTTAATTTTTTTCATAAAATGCTAATTAGCGAAAAAATTTGCATACCGGAAATGAAATCAGAGATATACGTTTTTTAAGTTTTGAGCCAGTGATTACACTGATATAAGACACATGGGTGTGCGAAAAACGGTTTAGGAGTAAGAAGCGTTAACGCGTTCGGCATCGCTGTAGCGCCACCTATGGGCCGATTTGGCTGGTTCCGTGTATCTGAGTAGCGACAAGGACTACAACCATCTGACCAAGTCTCAGCCCTGTCGGCCTTACGGTTTGGGCTGCAGTATCAGTTCTAGGGAAGAAGTATAATAATAATAATTAAAGCTGCAAGCAGCATTTAGCGGGTTCGAGCAGTCTAAGGCCTCTATTGGCCTTGCCATTGTCAACTAGGCTCAGGAATGGCACCGTAACAAATCCATAACGAATGACACTCTTCCACACCAAGAAATATGACAGAAACGGTTGGTAACTTTTAATACAGACCATGCATGCGTACACTCGTATGCAAAAACGGGCGTAAACCGATAATACCTAAGGGACGAGTGCAATAAACCATTTCTCATGTCTCTATGATGATTTGTTGCAGAGATAGAGATCTTGCTAAACGGTTGCTAAGCTAACCTGTTCGGTTGCCATGGGTGTCAATTAATACCTGTCAATTAATAACACATCAAACCACAAGCCAAACGAACCAAGCCCCGTGTCTTTATAATATTCTACTGCAGAGATGTAGGTCTGGCTAGACGATTGCAAAAAATAATCTGTTTGGTTGCTAAGGGCGTGGCTTGGCAGCTGTCAATTGATAAAGAATGAAGCCATTGGCAAAACAAAGCAACTCCTGTGTCTCTAAAACATTCTATTGCACATATATAGGTCTTTTTTTTAATACAATGCACATTCTTCAAAATAGCTTATTTTGTGTTCTGAAGAATTGATAAAAAAAATACGACCAGTTTAAATAGATAATTGATTCACATTCATGGTCTGCAACAATATTCCAGAAGACCTTGCCATTTAAGTGATGCTTATTTGGTTGAGTCTGGTGACTCTGAAGGCCATTGGAGTACAGTGAGCTCATTATCATGTTTAAGAAACCAGTTTGAGATCATTTGAGCTTTCTGACATGGTCCATTTTTTACTGCTGGAAGTAGCCATCAAAACATGGACATGGTTGGCAACAATCCTCAGGTGGTATGTGTTATCTAATATATCCCATACCATATATCCAATTGTTTCTCCATTTTGATGCTCGGTTTGAACTTCAGCAAGTGTGTTTACCACGTCTAGAAGCCAAAATGGATTGAGTTTATGCTATGTGACTGGCTGATTAGCAATTTGATTAGCAAATGATGTACTTATTAAAGACAAGTTTAAAACAGTAATTTTAAATGTATGATATTTCACCTTTTTGACTGTTGTGAAGGCATGCCTCTTCCGATAAGGATCACATGTTGCATGCTTGTTTTGTGTCATAATATGTATAATAGTACTTAATGGCAAGTCAGTTGGATTAATTATTAAGGAGTAGCGACCTTCACCGTACTCGTTTCACGCTAATATAATAAAGGACCCTGTTATGGTCACAAAACAAAAAAAACTCAACATGTTTTTGATGATTATTGACCTAGAGAGTCCAGAGAAATGTACTGTGGTGGAAATTTTGAAATTGCTTGAAAATCCTTGAACAAGTTTGCAAAAGTAGGTTTTTTACATCATCACCAATAACTCACAAACCATTTGATAGACATCAATGGTTCAAGAGGCAAAGTTGTTATGAATGAGGAGATCTATCGTTTGATATCAATAGTTTGTGTATTAGTCAAATGTCACGTGACACACCGTTGTCTAGGCCACCAAAAGACATGTACATTTAGCCATTTTTACTATTATAGCGCCACCTAGTGTCCAAACGCCACGTTATTTTGTATGTGACCTCGGAGTGATGGTCTACATATATTTCCCGAGGCATATGATGATATGTTTAGCTGTTCTGGATTTATGGCCATTTAAATGTGATAGGCTCCACCCATTTTTTTATTTTGGCGCCCCTTAGCGACCGTGAAAGGAAATTTTAACTTTTTTTCAATAATTATTTACAAACACTTCCCAAAGAAGTCATCTGCATTGTTTTGGTTCCGATCGGTCGAAAATCCAACGACTAGTTCGCAAAAGTAGGTTTTTGACATCATCAGCAATAACTCACGAACCGTTCGATCGATAGAAGTTGTTCCAGAGGCAAAGTTGCTCAGAATGAAGAGTACTATCATATGATACCAATAGTTTCTGTATATGTCAAATGTCACGTGATACACAATTGTTTAAGCACTCCTAAAGCGTTATTTCCCCCCCCGGTGGCCGAATGAGTTCACATTTCTTACAGACCTTAAAGACCATGAGACGAATAAGCCCAGCGAGCGTCGTTTTGTTCGGCCTCCGTTAACCCGGTCTAATAAGTGCTCAAACTTCATTGGCCAATGGCGGCCATGTTTTTTAAGATACGCCAATGTCCTTTTAGATATTCATGTAGAATGAGACAAAGACACACCATACCAAATAATAAGTCAATCGGGCAAACTGTTGCGTAGTTATGGCCATTTTCTAGCTCATTAAAATTATAGCGCCACCTAGTGGCCAAACGCAACATTTTTTTTACCTTGACCCCGGATTGAGGGTCTACACATATGTTCCAAGCCCCATGAAGATATCTCAAACAGTTCAGGAGTTATGGCCATTTTAGTTCAATATGTTACTTCCGTTTTGGACATTTTTGCGCCCTCTAGCGATGGGGGATGAAAATTTCAACTTTTTTTTAATAATTATTCATTTTCACACTCCACAGAACTCATCAGCGTTGGTTTGGTTCCAATAGGGCAAAAATCCAGGGACTAGTTCATTTTTTATTTTTTTCATAAAATGCTAATTAGCGAAAAATCTATAATGGCGGAAATGAAATCGGAGATATACGTTTTTTAAGTTTTGAGCCAGTGATTACTCTGATATAAAACATTTGGGTGTGCGACAAACGGTTTAGGAGTAACAAGCGTAAACGCGTTTTTTATCGCTGTAGCGCCACCTATGGGTCGATTTGGCTGGCTCCGTGTATCTGAGTAGCGACAAGGACTACTACCATCTGACCGAGTCTCAGCTCTGTCGGCCTTACGGTTTGGGCTGCAGTATCAGTTCTAGGGAAGAAGTATAATAATAATAATAAAACCAACAAATACAATAGGTTTCTAGCCCTTCGGGCTCGAACCCTAATAAAACCAACAAATACAATAGGTTTCTAGCCCTTCGGGCTCGAACCCTAATTAAAGCTGCAAGCAGCCTTTAAGCGGGTTTCGAGAATTTGCGCCATTCAATGCAGTTATGCATCCACGAACAGGCTAAGGGGTCAAACCCCAACGAACCCACGATGGATCAAAGTCCCACACACAGAAAAATTATAGAAATGATCAGTATCACCTCAAAGTAGCGTTGCATGATTACACACTCATGACTAGCTGTTTTCCCTTAATAAAAACAACAAAATAAACTTATTCAAAGTTGGTTGGTGTCAGGTAATGGTGTCATAAAATACTGTCTGCAGGTGTAGCCTTTGTCCCCTAGCAGGATTCCATCATAGTCACCTGTATAATAGAAAAATGCAGTTCTGTTAGGCCCAAAAAGGCCCAAAATTAGTAATCCAGTTAGTTTGTAAAGACTATTTGACTTGCCACGTCCAAATAATGTGCATAACTCTCCGATACTTGAGTCGTGAACAGAGCCTGGCCATTTCGCCACCAGATTTATAATGTGGAACATAGTCACACACCATCTAAGAGATGTGTTGTATAATTGAATACATTCCCTTGAATAATTATCAAACTAAATGTTATGAATGTTTACTGGCATGGTCATTTCATAATCTTTATGATCAATTATAATGTACCTGCAATAGAGAATTTAGAAATTGCTTAAAAAAATCAAAGAACTAGTTAGCAAAAGTCGGTTTTAAACACCATCACCGATAACTCGTGAACCGTTTGTGTGACATCAATGGATCAAGAGGCAAAGTTGTTCAGAATGAAGAGGAGGACTATTAAATGATATCATTAGTTTGTGTAAGTGTCAAATGTCATGTGATACACAATTGTTTAAGATATGAGATACACGTCAATTTTGCCATTTTTACTGTTTTAGCGCCACCTAGTGTCCAAACGCTACCTTCTTTTGTACGTGACCTCGGAGTGATGGTCTACACATATCAACTGAGCCCCATGATGATATGTTAAGCCCTTCTGGATTTATGGCCATTTTAATGTGATAGGATCTGCCCATTTTAAGTTTTGGCGTCCTTAAGCAACGGTGAAAAGAAATTTCAACTTTTTTTCAATGATTATTTACATTCACCCTCCACAGAAGTCATCTGCATTGGTTTGGTTCCGATTGGTTGAAAAACCAAGGACTAGTTCGCGAAAGTAGGTTTTGACATCATCAGCGATAACTCACAAACCGTTTGATTGACAGACGCGTGTCCAGAGGCAAAGTTGTTCAGAATGAGAAGAGCTATCATATGATACCAATAGTTTCTGTATATGTCAAATGTCACGTGATACAGAATTGATTAAGCACTCCAAAAGCGCTATTTCGCCCCCCGGTGGCCAAATGAGTTCACATTTCTTACAGACCTTAAAGACCGTGAGACGAATAAGCCCAGCGAGTGTCGTTTTGATCGGCCTCCGTTTACCCGGTATAATGAGTGCTCACATTTAATTGACCGATGGCAGACTTGTTTTTTGAGATACGCAGAAGTCCTTTTATACAGTCAAGGTTCATGACACAAAGACACACCATACCAAATAATTAGTCGATCGGGCAAACGGTTGCTTAGTTATAGCCCTTTTCGAGTTCTTTGCTATTATAGCGCCACCTAGTGGCCAAACACCGAGTTTTTTTTATTGTGACCCCAGACTGAGGGTCTACACATATGGTCTAAGCCCCGTGAAGATATCTCAAACCGTTCTCTAGGTATAGCCATTTTAATGAAATAGGCTACTTCCGGGTTTGACGTTTTGATGCCCCCTAGCGACCCTGAATCGAAATTTCAACTTTTTTTCAATGAATATTTACATTCACACTCCACAGAATTTATCAGCGTTGGTTTGGTTCCGATCGGGCAAAAATCCAGGGACTAGTTCATTTTTTTTTTTTTTCCTAAAATGCAAATTAGCGGGAAAATTTGCATACCGGTAATGAAATCGGGGATATACGTTTTTTAGGTTTTGAGCCAATGATTACAATGATATAAAACACTTGGGTGTGCGACAAACGGTTTAGGAGTAACGAGCGTTAACGTGCGCAAACACGCTTTTCATCGCTGTAGCGCCACCTATGGGCCGATTTGGCTGGGTCACTGTATCTGAGTAGCCTGCACAGATACAACCAAATGACCAAGTGTCGAGTTTCTACGACTTACGGTTTGGGCTGGGCGACCGGTTTTATGGCGGAAAAATAATAATAATTAAAGCTGCAAGCAGCATTTAGCGGGTTCGAGCAGTCTAAGGCCTCTATTGGCCTTGCCATTGTCAACTAGGCTCAGGAATGGCACCGTAACAAATCCACAACGAATGACACTCTTCCACACCAAGAAATATGACAGAAACGGTCGGTAACTTTTAATACAGACCATGCATGCTTACACTCGTATGCAAAAACGGGCGTAAACCGATAATACCTAAGGGACGAGTGCAATGAACCAATTCTCATGTCTCTACGATGATTTGTTGCAGAGATATAGATCTTGCTAAACGGTTGCTAAGCTAACCTGTTCGGTTGCCATGGGTGTGGAATAGCACCTGTCAATTAATAACACATCAAACCACAAGTCAAACGAACCAAGCCCCTTGTCTCTATAATATTCTACTGCAGAGATGTAGGTCTGGCTAGACGGTTGCAAAAAATAATCTGTTTGGTTGCTAAGGGTGTGGCTTGGCAGCTGTCAATTGATAAAGAACGAAGCCATTAGCAAAACAAAGCAACTCCTGTGTCTCTAAAACATTCCATGCACATATATAGGTCTTTTTTGTTAATACAATGCACATTCTTCAAAATAGCTCATTTTGTGTTCTGAAAAATTGATTAATAAAAATAAGACCAATTTAAATAGATAATTGATTCACATTCATGGTCTGCAACAATATTCCAGAAGACCTTGCCATTTAACTGATGCTTATTTCGTTGAGTCTGGTGACTCTGAAGGCCATTGGAGTACAGTGAGCTCATTGTCATGTTCAAGAAACCAGTTTGAGATCATTTGAGCTTTCTGACATGGTCCATTTTTTACTGCTGGAAGTAGCCATCAAAACATGGACATGGTTGGCAACAATTCTCAGGTGGTATGTGTTATCTAATATATCCCATACCATATATGCAATTGTTTCTCCATTTTGATGCTCGGTTTAAACTTCAGCAAGTGTGTTTACCACGTCTGGATGCCAAAATGGATTGAGTTTATGCTATGTGACTGGCTGATTAGCAATTTGATTAGCAAATGATGTATTTATTAAAGACAAGTTTAAAATAGTAATTTAAATGTATGATATTTCACCTTTTTGACTGTTGTGAAGGCATGCCTCTTCCGATAAGAATCACATGTTGCGTGCTTGTTTTGTGTCATAATATGTGTAATAGTACTTAATGGCAATTCTGTTGGATTATTTATTAAGGAGTAGCGACCTTCACCGTACTCGGTTAACGCTAATATAATAAAGGACCCTGTTATGGTCACAAAACAAAAAAAACTCAACATGTTTTTGATGATTATTGACCTAGAGAGTCCAGAGAAATGTACTGTAGTGGAAATTTTGAAATTGCTTAAAAATCCTTAAGCAAGTTTGCAAAAGTAGGTTTTTTACATCATGCCAATAACTCACAAACCATTTGATAGACGTCAATGGTTCAAGAGGCAAAGTTGTTATGAATGAGGAGTTCTATCGTTTGATATCAATAGTTTGTGTATTAGTCAAATGTCACGTGACACACAGTGGTCTAGGCCACCAAAAGACATGTACATTTAACCCTTTTTACTGTTATAGCGCCAACTAGTGTCCAAACGCCACGTTATTTTGTATGTGACATCGTAGTGGTGGTCTTCACATATTTTCTGAGCCCCTTGCTGATATGTTAAGCCGTTCTGGATTTATGGCCATTTTAATGTGATAGGCTCAGACCATTTTAAGTTTTGGCGTCCCTAAGCAGCGGTGAAAGAAAAATTTCAACTTTTTTTCAATGATTATTTACATTCACACTCCACAGAAGTCATCTGCATTGGTTTGGTTCCGATCGGTTGAAAAACCAGGAACTAGTTCGCGAAAGTAGGTTTTTGACATCATCAGCGATAACTCACGAACCATTCGATCGACAGAAGTGGTTTAAGAGGCAAAGTTGCTCAGAATGAAGTGAGCTATTGTATGATATAAACAGTTTGGGTATATGTCAAATGTCACGTGATACACAATTGTTTAAGCACTCCTAAAGCGTTATTTCGCCCCCCGGTGGCCGAATGAGTTCACATTTCTTACAGACCTTAAAGACCATGAGACGAATAAGCCCAGTGAGCGTCGTTTTGTTCGGCCTCCGTTAACCCGGTCTAATAAGTGCTCAAACTTCATTGGCCAATGGCGGCCATGTTTTTTCAGATACGCCAATGTCCTTTTAGATATTCATGTAGAATGAGACAAAGACACACCATACCAAATAATAAGTCAATCGGGCAAACTGTTGCGTAGTTATGGCCATTTTCTAGCTCATTCAAATTATAGCGCCACCTAGTGGCCAAACGCAGCATTTTTTTTACCTTGACCCCGGATTGAGGGTCTACACATATGTTCCAAGCCCCATGAAGATATCTCAAACAGTTAAGGAGTTATGGCCATTTTAGTTCAATATGTTACTTCCGTTTTGGACATTTTTGCGCCCTCTAGCGATGGGGGATGAAAATTTCAACTTTTTTTTAATAATTATTCATATTCACACTCCACAGAACTCATCAGCGTTGGTTTGGTTCCAATAGGGCAAAAATCCAGGGACTAGTTCATTTTTATTTTTTTTCATAAAATGCTAATTAGCGAAAAAATTTGCATACCGGAAATGAAATCAGAGATATACGTTTTTTAAGTTTTGAGCCAGTGATTACACTGATATAAGACACTTGGGTGTGCAACAAACGGTTTAGGAGTAACAAGCGTTAACGCGTTCGGCATCGCTGTAGCGCCACCTATGGGCCGATTTGGCTGGTTCCGTGTATCTGAGTAGCGACAAGGACTACTACCATCTGACCAAGTCTCAGCTCTGTCGGTCTTACGGTTTGGGCTGCACGATCAGTTCTAGGGAAGAAGTATAATAATAATAATAAAACCAACAAATACAATAGGTTTCTAGCCCTTCGGGCTCGAACCCTAATAATAAAAATCCTTACAAAAACAATAGGTTTTCAGCACTTCGTGCTCGAAACCCTAATTAAAGCTGCAAGCAGCCTTTAAGCGGGTTTCGAGTATTTATGCCATTCAATGGAGCAGTGCATCCACGAACAGTGTAAGGGGTCAGACCCCAACGAACCCACGACGGATCAAACTCCCACCAACACAGAAAAATTATAGAAATTATCAGTATCAGCTCAAAGAAGCGTTGCATGCTTACACACTCATGACTAGCTGTTTTCTCTCAATCAAACAACAAAATAAACTAATTCAAAGTTGGTTGGTGTCAGGTAATGGTATCATAAAATACTGCCTGCAGGCATAGCCTTTATCCCCTAGCAGGATTCCATCATAGTCACCTATATAATAGAAAAATGCAGTTCTGTTAGGCCCAAAATTAGTAATCCAGTTAGTTTGTAAAGACTATTTGACTTGCCACGTCCAAATAATGTGCATAACTCTCCGATACTTGAGTCGTGAACAGAGCCTGGCCATTTCGCCACCAGATTTATAATGTGGAACATAGTCACACACCATCTAAGAGATGTGTTGTATAATTGAATACATTCCCTTGAATAATTATCAAACTAAATGTTATGAATCTCACCTTCACATTTATACTGTGAACCCCATTTTGGGCCATAAAAAATCCCCTTCATTGTGGCCTGGGGGTGCCTTGATGGCAATGTGTGTGCAGTCTATGGCACCAATCACATTAGGGAAGCCGGGAGACAATCGCGTCATATTAACTGGCATGGCCATTTTTTAATCTCTATTGATAAATTATAATGTGCCTGCAATAGAGAATTTTTAAATTGCTTGAAAATCATAGAACTAGTTAGCAAAAGTCAGTTTTAAACCCCATCACCGATAACTCGTGAACCTTTTGTTTGACATCAATGCATCAAGAGGCAAAGTTGTTCAGAATGAAGAGGAGGACTATCGAATGATATCATTAGTTTGTGTAAATGTCAAATGTCATATGATACACAATTGTTTAAAAATGAGATGCATGTCAACATACTGTTTTAGCGCCACCTAGTGTCCAAACGCCACCTTCTTTTGTAGATGACCTTGGAGTGATGGTCTACACATATCATCTGAGCCCCATGATGATATGTTAAGCCGTTCTGGATTTATGGCCATTTTAATGTGATAGGCTCAGCCCATTTTAAGTTTTGCGTCCCTAAGCAACGGTGAAAGAACATTTCAACTTTTTTTCAATGATTATTTACATTCACACTCCACAGAAGTCATCTGCATTGGTTTGGTTCCGATCGGTTGAAAAACCAGGAACTAGTTCGCGAAAGTAGGTTTTTGACATCATCAGCGATAACTCATGAACCGTTTGATCGACAGAAGCGTGTCCAGAGGCAAAGTTGTTCAGAATGAGAAGAGCAATCTTATGATACCAATAGTTTCTGTATATGTCAAATGTCACGTGATACAGAATTGTTTATGCACTCCAAAAGCGCTATTTCGCCCCCCGGTGGCCAAATGAGTTCACATTTCTTACAGACCTTATAGACCGTGAGACGAATAAGCCCAGCGAGTGTCGTTTTGATCGGCTTCCGTTTACCCGGTCTAATGAGTGCTCAATCTTCATTGGCCGATGGCAGACATGTTTTTTGAGAAACGCCAAAGTCCTTTTATATAGTCAAGCTTCATGACACAAAGACACACCATACCAAATAATATGTCGATCGGGCAAACGGTTGCGTAGTTATAGCCCTTTTCGAGTTCTTTGCTATTATAGCGCCACCTAGTGGCCAAACGCCGCAATTTTTTTATTGTGACCCCGGACTGAGGGTCTACACATATGGTCTAAGCCCCGTGAAGATATCTCAAACCGTTCTCTAGGTATAGCCATTTTAATGAAATAGGCTACTTCCGGGTTTGACGTTTTGATGCCCCCTAGCGACCCTGAATCGAAATTTCAACATTTTTTCAATGAATATTTACATTCACACTCTACAGAATTCATCAGCGTTGGTTTGGTTCCGATCGGGCAAAAATCCAGGGACTAGTTCATTTTTTATTTTTTTCATAAAATGCAAATTAGCGGAAAAATTTGCATACCGGAAATGAAATCGGAGATATACGTTTTTTAAGTTTTGAGCCAATGATTACACTGATATAAGACACTTGGGTGTGCGACAAACGGTTTAGGAGTAACGAGCCCAAACGCGTTCAGCGTCGCTGTAGCGCCACCTATGGGCCGATATGGCTGGGTCACTGTATCTGAGTAGCCTGCACAGATACAACCAACTGACCAAGCCTCAAGTTTCTACGGCTTACGGTTTGGGCTGGGCGACCGGTTTTAAGGCGGAAAAATAATAATAATTAAAGCTGCAAGCAGCATTTAGCGGGTTCGAGCAGTCTAAGGCCTCTATTGGCCTTGCCATTGTCAACTAGGCTCAGGAATGGCACCGTAACAAATCCACAACGAATGACACTCTTCCACACCAAGAAATATGACAGAAACGGTTGGTAACTTTTAATACAGACCATGCATGCGTACACTCGTATGCAAAAACGGGCGTAAACCGATAATACCTAAGGGACGAGTGCAATAAACCATTTCTCATGTCTCTATGATGATTTGTTGCAGAGATAGAGATCTTGCTAAACGGTTGCTAAGCTAACCTGTTCGGTTGCCATGGGTGTCAATTAATACCTGTCAATTAATAACACATCAAACCACAAGTCAAACGAACCAAGCCCCGTGTCTTTATAATATTCTACTGCAGAGATGTAGGTCTGGCTAGACGATTGCAAAAAATAATCTGTTTGGTTGCTAAGGGTGTGGCTTGGCAGCTGTCAATTGATAAAGAACGAAGCCATTAGCAAAACAAAGCAACTCCTGTGTCTCTAAAACATTCTATTGCACAGATATAGGTCTTTTTTTTAATACAATGCACTGATATCATGGAATTGAGCAAATTGAGCATGGTCGATTTTTTTTACTGCTGGAAGT
This sequence comes from Triplophysa dalaica, assembly GCF_015846415.1. Taxonomy (NCBI): domain Eukaryota; kingdom Metazoa; phylum Chordata; class Actinopteri; order Cypriniformes; family Nemacheilidae; genus Triplophysa; species Triplophysa dalaica. Next base: position 28,732,698 of record NC_079544.1, read on the forward strand.
AGCCATCAAAACATGGACATGGTTGGCAACAATCCTCAGGTGGTATGTGTTATCTAATATATCCCATACCATATATCCAATTGTTTCTCCATTTTGATGCTCGGTTTGATCTTCAGCAAGTGAGTTTACCACGTCTAGAAGCCAAAATGGATTGAGTTTATGCTATGTGACTGGCTGATTAGCAATTTGACTAGCAAATGATGTATTTATTAAAGACAAGTTTAAAATAGTAATTTTAAATGTATGATATTTCACCTTTTTGACTGTTGTGAAGGCATGCCTCTTCCGATAAGAATCACATGTTGCATGCTTGTTTTGTGTCATAATATGTATAATAGTACTTAATGGCAAGTCAGTTGGATTAATTATTAAGGAGTGGTGACCTTCACCACACTTGTTTCACGCTAATATAATAAAGGACCCTGTTATGGTCACAAAACAAAAAAAAACTCAACATGTTTTTGATGATTATTGACCTAGAGAGTCCAGAGAAATGTACTGTGGTGGAAATTTTGTAATTGCTTGAAAATCTTTGAACAAGTTTGCAAAAGTAGGTTTTATACATCATCACCAATAACTCACAAACCATTTGATAGACATCAATGGTTCAAGAGGCAAAGTTGTTATGAATGAGGAGATCTATCGTTTGATATCAATAGTTTGTGTATTAGTCAAATGTCACATGACACAAAGTTGTCCAGGCCACCAAAATACATGTACATTTTGCCTTTTTTAATGTTTTAGCGCCACCTAGTATCCAAACGCCACCTTCCTTTGTATGTGACCTTGGAGTGATGGTCTACACATATCATCTGAGCCCCATGATGATATGTTAAGCCGTTCTGGATTTATGGCCATTTTAATGTGATAGGCTCAGACCATTTTAAGTTTTGGCGTCCCTAAGCAGCGGTGAAAGAAAAATTTCAACTTTTTTTCAATGATTATTTACATTCACACTCCACAGAAGTCATCTGCATTGGTTTGGTTCCGATCGGTTGAAATACCAGGAACTAGTTCGCGAAAGTAGGTTTTTGACATCATCAGCGATAACTCACGAACCGTTTGATCAATAGAAGTTGTTCCAGAGGCAAAGTTGCTCAGAATGAAGAGTACTATCATATTATAACCATAGTTTGGGTAAATGTCAAATATCACGTGATACACAGTTGTGCATGCACTCCAAAAGCGCTATTACGCCCCCCGGTGGCCGAATAAGTTCATGTTTCCTACACACCGTCAGGACCATGAGACAAATAAGCCCAGTGAGTGGCGTTTTGATCGGCCTCCGTTAACCCGGCGTAATGAGTGCTCAAACTTCATCGACCAATGGCGGCCATGTTTTTTGATATACGCCAATGTCCATTTAGATATTTATGTAGAATGAGACAAAGACACACCATACCAAATAATAAGTCAATCGGGCAAACTGTTGCGTAGTTATAGCCATTTTCTAGCTCATTCAAATTATAGCGCCATCTAGTGGCCAAACGCCACTGTTTTTTTATTGTGACCCCGGACTGAGGGTCTACACATGTGTTCCAAGCCCCATGAAGATATCTCAAACAGTTCAGGAGTTATGGCCATTTTAGCTAAATATGTTACTTCCGGTTTGGATGTTTTAGCGCCACCTTGCGACCGTGAATTGAAAATTGAACTTTTTTTTAATAATTATTCATATTCACACTCCACAGAACGCATCAGCGTTGGTTTGGTTCCAATAGGGCAAAAATCCAGGGACTAGTTCATTTTTTTTTTTTTTCATAAAATGCTAATTAGCGAAAAATCTATAATGGCGGAAATGAAATCGGAGATATACGTTTTTTAAGTTTTGAACCAGTGATTACACTGATATGAGACACTTGGGTGTGCGACAAACAGTTTCGGAGAAACAAGTGCAAACGCGTTTGGTATTGCTATAGCGCCACCTATGGGTCGATATGGCTGGCTCCGTGTATCTGAGTAGCGACAAGGACTACTACCATCTGACCAAGTCTCAGCTCTGTCGGCCTTACGGTTTGGGCTGCAGTATCAGTTTTATGGCAGAATAATAATAAGAAGAAGAATAATAAAACCAACAAATACAATAGGTTTCTAGCCCTTCGGGCTCGAACCCTAATAAAAATCCTTACAAAAACAATAGGTTTTCAGCACTTCGTGCTCGAAACCCTAATAATAATTAAAGCTGCAAGCAGCCTTTAAGCGGGTTTCGAGTATTTATGCCATTCAATGGAGCAGTGCATCCACGAACAGTGTAAGGGGTCAGACCCCAACGAACCCACGACGGATCAAACTCCCACCAACACAGAAAAATTATAGAAATTATCAGTATCAGCTCAAAGAAGCGTTGCATGCTTACACACTCATGACTAGCTGTTTTCTCTCAATAAAACAACAAAATAAACTAATTCAAAGTTGGTTGGTGTCAGGTAATGGTATCATAAAATACTGCCTGCAGGCATAGCCTTTATCCCCTAGCAGGATTCCATCATAGTCACCTATGTAATAGAAAAATGCAGTTCTGTTAAGCCCAAAATTAGTAATCCAGTTAGTTTGTAAAGTCTATTTGACTTGCCACGTCCAAATAATGTGCATAACTCTCTGAAGATACTTGAGTCGTGAACAGAGCCTGGCCATTTCGCCACCAGATTTATAATGTGGAACATAGTCACACACCATCTAAGAGATGTGTTGTATAAATGAATACATTCCCTTGAATAATTATCAAACTAAATGTTATGAATGTTTACTGGCATGGTCATTTCATAATCTTTATGATCAATTATAATGTACCTGCAATAGAGAATTTAGAAATTGCTTAAAAAAAATCAAAGAACTAGTTAGCAAAAGTCAGTTTTAAACACCATCACCGATAACTCGTGAACCGTTTGTGTGACATCAATGAATCAAGAGGCAAAGTTGTTCAGAATGAAGAGGAGGACTATTAAATGATATCATTAGTTTGTGTAAGTGTCAAATGTCATGTGATACACAATTGTTTAAGATATGAGATACACGTCAATTTTGCCATTTTTACTGTTTTAGCGCCACCTAGTGTCCAAACGCTACCTTCTTTTGTACGTGACCTCGGAGTGATGGTCTACACATATCATCTGAGCCCCATGATGATATGTTAAGCCGTTCTGGATTTATGGCCATTTTAATGTGATAGGCTCAGCCCATTTTAAGTTTTGCGTCCCTAAGCAACGGTGAAAGAAAATTTCAACTTTTTTTCAATGATTATTTACATTCACACTCCACAGAAGTCATCTGCATTGGTTTGGTTCCGATCGGTTGAAAAACCAGGAACTAGTTCGCGAAAGTAGGTTTTTGACATCATCAGCGATAACTCACGAACCGTTTGATCGACAGAAGAGTGTCCAGAGGCAAAGTTGTTCAGAATGAGAAGAGCAATCTTATGATACAATAGTTTCTGTATATGTCAAATGTCACGTGATACAGAATTGATCATGCACTCCAAAAGCGCTATTTCGCCCCCCGGTGGCCAAATGAGTTCACATTTCTTACAGACCTTAAAGACCGTGAGACGAATAAGCCCAGCGAGTGTCGTTTTGATCGGCCTCCGTTTACCCGGTCTAATGAGTGCTCAAACTTCATTGGCCGATGGCAGACATGTTTTTTGAGAAACGCCAAAGTCCTTTTATATAGTCAAGGTTCATGACACAAAGACACACCATACCAAATAATATGTCGATCGGGCAAACGGTTGCGTAGTTATAGCCCTTTTCGAGTTCTTTGCTATTATAGCGCCACCTAGTGGCCAAATACCGAGTTTTTTTTATTGTAACCCCGGACTGAGAATCTACACATATGGTCTAAGCCCCGTGAAGATATCTCAAACCATTCTCTAGGTATAGCCATTTTAATGAAATAAGCCACTTCCGGGTTTGACGTTTTGATGCCCCCTAGCGACCCTGAATCGAAATTTCAACTTTTTTTCAATGAATATTTACATTCACACTCCACAGAATTTATCAGCGTTGGTTTGGTTCCGATCGGGCAAAAATCCAGGGACTAGTTCATTTTTTATTTTTTTCATAAAATGCAAATTAGCGGAAAAATTTGCATACCGGAAATGAAATCGGAGATATACGTTTTTTAAGTTTTGAGCCAATGATTACACTGATATAAGACACTTGGGTGTGCGACAAACGGTTTAGGAGTAACGAGCCCGAACGCGTTCAGCATCGCTGTAGCGCCACCTATGGGCCGATATGGCTGGGTCACTGTATCTGAGTAGCCTGCACAGATACAACCAACTGACCAAGCCTCAAGTTTCTACGACTTACGGTTTGGGCTGGGCGACCGGTTCTATGGCGGAAAAATAATAATAATAATTAAAGCTGCAAGCAGCATTTAGCGGGTTCGAGCAGTCTAAGGCCTCTATTGGCCTTGCCATTGTCAACTAGGCTCAGGAATGGCACCGTAACAAATCCACAACGAATGACACTCTTCCACACCAAGAAATATGACAGAAACGGTCGGTAACTTTTAATACAGACCATGCATGCTTACACTCGTATGCAAAAACGGGCGTAAACCGATAATACCTAAGGGACGAGTGCAATGAACCAATTCTCATGTCTCTACGATGATTTGTTGCAGAGATATAGATCTGGCTAAACGGTTGCTAAGCTAACCTGTTCGGTTGCCATGGGTGTGGAATAGCACCTGTCAATTAATAACACATCAAACCACAAGTCAAACGAACCAAGCCCCGTGTCTCTATAATATTCTACTGCAGAGACGTAGGTCTGGCTAGACGGTAGCACAAAAATTAATCTGTTTGGTTGCTAAGGGTGTGGCTTGGCAGCTGTCAATTGATAAAGAACGAAGCCATTAGCAAAACAGAGCAACTCCTGTGTCTCTAAAACATTCTATTGCACATATATAGGTCTTTTTTGTTAATACAATGCACATTCTTCAAAATAGCTCATTTTGTGTTCTGAAAAATTGATTAAAAAAAATAAGACCAATTTAAGTAGATAATTGATTCACATTCATGGTCTGCAACAATATTCCAGAAGACCTTGCCATTTAACTGATGCTTATTTGGTTGAGTCTGGTGACTCTGAAGGCCATTGGAGTACAGTGAGCTCATTGTCATGTTCAAGAAACCAGTTTGAGATCATTAGAGCTTTCTGACATGGTCCATTTTTTACTGCTGGAAGTAGCCATCAAAACATGGACATGGTTGGCAACAATCCTCAGGTGGTATGTGTTATCTAATATATCCCATACCATATATCCAATTGTTTCTCCATTTTGATGCTCGGTTTGAACTTCAGCAAGTGTGTTTACCACGTCTAGATGCCAAAATGGATTGAGTTTATGCTATGTGACTGGCTGATTAGCAATTTGATTAGCAAATGATATATTTATTAAAGACAGGTTTAAAATAGTAATTTAAATGTATGATATTTCACCTTTTTGACTGTTGTGAAGGAATGCCTCTTCCGATAAGAATCACATGTTGCATGCTTGTTCAGTGTCATAATATGTGTAATAGTACTTAATGGCAATTCAGTTGGATTATTTATTAAGGAGTGGCGACCTTCACCGTACTCGGTTTACGCTAATATAATAAAGGACCCTGTTATGGTCACAAAACAAAAAAAACTCAACATGTTTTTGATGATTATTGACCTAGAGAGTCCAGAGAAATGCACTGTGGTGGAAATTTTGAAATTCTTTGAAAATCCTTAAACAAGTTTGCAAAAGTAGGTTTTTTACATCATGCCAATAACTCACAAACCTTCTGATAGACGTCAATGGTTCAAGAGGCAAAGTTGTTATGAATGAGGAGTTCTATCGTTTGATATCAATAGTTTGTGTATTAGTCAAATGTCACGTGACATACAGTTGTCTAGGCCACCAAAAGACATGTACATTTAGCCATTTTTACTGTTATAGCGCCAACTAGTGTCCAAACGCCACGTTATTTTGTATGTGACATCGTAGTGGTGGTCTTCACATATTTTCTGAGCCCCTTGCTGATATGTTAAACCGTTCTGGATATATGCCCATTTAAATGTGATAGGCTCCACCCATTTTAAGTTTTGGCGTCCCTAAGCAATGGTGAAAGGAAATTTCTACTTTTTTTCAATGATTATTTACAGTCACACTCCACAGAAGTCTTCTGCATTCTTTTGGTTCCGATCGGTCGAAAATCCAACGACTAGTTTGCGAAGGTAGGTTTTTGACCTCATCAGCGATAACTCACAAACTATTCGATTGACAGAAGTTGTTCCAGAGGCAAAGTTGCTCAGAAAGAAGAGTACTATCATATGATACCAATAGTTTCTGTATATGTCAAATGTCACGTGATACACAATTGTTTAAGCACTCCTAAAGCGTTATTTCGCCCCCCGGTGGCCGAATGAGTTCACATTTCTTACAGACCTTAAAGATCATGAGACGAATAAGCCCAGCGAGCGTCGTTTTGTTCGGCCTCCGTTAACCCGGTCTAATAAGTGCTCAAACTTCATTGGCCAATGGCGGCCATGTTTTTTAAAATACGCCAATGTCCTTTTAGATATTCATGTAGAATGAGACAAAGACACACCATACCAACTAATAAGTCAATCGGGCAAACTTTTGCGTAGTTATGGCCATTTTCTAGCTCATTCAAATTATAGCGCCACCTAGTGGCCAAACGCAGCATTTTTTTTACTGTGACCCCGGATTGAGGGTCTACACATATGTTCCAAGCCCCATGAAGATATCTCAAACAGTTAAGGAGTTATGGCCATTTTAGTTCAATATGTTACTTCCGTTTTGGACATTTTTGCGCCCTCTAGCGATGGGGGATGAAAATTTCAACTTTTTTTTAATAATTATTCATATTCACACTCCACAGAACTCATCAGCGTTGGTTTGGTTCCAATAGGGCAAAAATCCAGGGACTAGTTCATTTTTTATTTTTTTCATAAAATGCTAATTAGCGAAAAAATTTGCATACCGGAAATGAATTCGGAGATATACATTTTTTAAGTTTTGAGCCAGTGATTACTCTGATATAAAATACTTGGGTGTGCAACAAACGGTTTAGGAGTAACATGCGTAAACGCGTTTTTTATCGCTGTAGCGCCACCTATGGGTCGATTTGGCTGGCTCCGTGTATCTGAGTAGCGACAAGGACTACTACCATCTGACCAAGTCTCAGCCCTGTCGGCCTTACGGTTTGGGCTGCAGTATCAGTTCTAGGGAAGAAGTATAATAATAATTAAAGCTGCAAGCAGCATTTAGCGGGTTCGAGCAGTCTAAGGCCTCTATTGGCCTTGCCATTGTCAACTAGGCTCAGGAATGGCACCGTAACAAATCCACAACGAATGACACTCTTCCACACCAAGAAATATGACAGAAACGGTCGGTAACTTTTAATACAGACCATGCATGCTTACACTCGTATGCAAAAACGGGCGTAAACCGATAATACCTAAGGGACGAGTGCAATGAACCAATTCTCATGTCTCTACGATGATTTGTTGCAGAGATATAGATCTTGCTAAACGGTTGCTAAGCTAACCTGTTCGGTTGCCATGGGTGTGGAATAGCACCTGTCAATTAATAACACATCAAACCACAAGTCAAACGAACCAAGCCCCTTGTCTCTATAATATTCTACTGCAGAGATGTAGGTCTGGCTAGACGGTTGCAAAAAATAATCTGTTTGGTTGCTAAGGGTGTGGCTTGGCAGCTGTCAATTGATAAAGAACGAAGCCATTAGCAAAACAAAGCAACTCCTGTGTCTCTAAAACATTCCATGCACATATATAGGTCTTTTTTGTTAATACAATGCACATTCTTCAAAATAGCTCATTTTGTGTTCTGAAAAATTGATTAATAAAAATAAGACCAATTTAAATAGATAATTGATTCACATTCATGGTCTGCAACAATATTCCAGAAGACCTTGCCATTTAACTGATGCTTATTTCGTTGAGTCTGGTGACTCTGAAGGCCATTGGAGTACAGTGAGCTCATTGTCATGTTCAAGAAACCAGTTTGAGATCATTTGAGCTTTCTGACATGGTCCATTTTTTACTGCTGGAAGTAGCCATCAAAACATGGACATGGTTGGCAACAATTCTCAGGTGGTATGTGTTATCTAATATATCCCATACCATATATGCAATTGTTTCTCCATTTTGATGCTCGGTTTAAACTTCAGCAAGTGTGTTTACCACGTCTGGATGCCAAAATGGATTGAGTTTATGCTATGTGACTGGCTGATTAGCAATTTGATTAGCAAATGATGTATTTATTAAAGACAAGTTTAAAATAGTAATTTAAATGTATGATATTTCACCTTTTTGACTGTTGTGAAGGCATGCCTCTTCCGATAAGAATCACATGTTGCGTGCTTGTTTTGTGTCATAATATGTGTAATAGTACTTAATGGCAATTCTGTTGGATTATTTATTAAGGAGTAGCGACCTTCACCGTACTCGGTTAACGCTAATATAATAAAGGACCCTGTTATGGTCACAAAACAAAAAAAACTCAACATGTTTTTGATGATTATTGACCTAGAGAGTCCAGAGAAATGTACTGTAGTGGAAATTTTGAAATTGCTTAAAAATCCTTAAGCAAGTTTGCAAAAGTAGGTTTTTTACATCATGCCAATAACTCACAAACCATTTGATAGACGTCAATGGTTCAAGAGGCAAAGTTGTTATGAATGAGGAGTTCTATCGTTTGATATCAATAGTTTGTGTATTAGTCAAATGTCACGTGACACACAGTGGTCTAGGCCACCAAAAGACATGTACATTTAACCCTTTTTACTGTTATAGCGCCAACTAGTGTCCAAACGCCACGTTATTTTGTATGTGACATCGTAGTGGTGGTCTTCACATATTTTCTGAGCCCCTTGCTGATATGTTAAGCCGTTCTGGATTTATGGCCATTTTAATGTGATAGGCTCAGACCATTTTAAGTTTTGGCGTCCCTAAGCAGCGGTGAAAGAAAAATTTCAACTTTTTTTCAATGATTATTTACATTCACACTCCACAGAAGTCATCTGCATTGGTTTGGTTCCGATCGGTTGAAAAACCAGGAACTAGTTCGCGAAAGTAGGTTTTTGACATCATCAGCGATAACTCACGAACCATTCGATCGACAGAAGTGGTTTAAGAGGCAAAGTTGCTCAGAATGAAGTGAGCTATTGTATGATATAAACAGTTTGGGTATATGTCAAATGTCACGTGATACACAATTGTTTAAGCACTCCTAAAGCGTTATTTCGCCCCCCGGTGGCCGAATGAGTTCACATTTCTTACAGACCTTAAAGACCATGAGACGAATAAGCCCAGTGAGCGTCGTTTTGTTCGGCCTCCGTTAACCCGGTCTAATAAGTGCTCAAACTTCATTGGCCAATGGCGGCCATGTTTTTTCAGATACGCCAATGTCCTTTTAGATATTCATGTAGAATGAGACAAAGACACACCATACCAAATAATAAGTCAATCGGGCAAACTGTTGCGTAGTTATGGCCATTTTCTAGCTCATTCAAATTATAGCGCCACCTAGTGGCCAAACGCAGCATTTTTTTTACCTTGACCCCGGATTGAGGGTCTACACATATGTTCCAAGCCCCATGAAGATATCTCAAACAGTTAAGGAGTTATGGCCATTTTAGTTCAATATGTTACTTCCGTTTTGGACATTTTTGCGCCCTCTAGCGATGGGGGATGAAAATTTCAACTTTTTTTTAATAATTATTCATATTCACACTCCACAGAACTCATCAGCGTTGGTTTGGTTCCAATAGGGCAAAAATCCAGGGACTAGTTCATTTTTATTTTTTTTCATAAAATGCTAATTAGCGAAAAAATTTGCATACCGGAAATGAAATCAGAGATATACGTTTTTTAAGTTTTGAGCCAGTGATTACACTGATATAAGACACTTGGGTGTGCAACAAACGGTTTAGGAGTAACAAGCGTTAACGCGTTCGGCATCGCTGTAGCGCCACCTATGGGCCGATTTGGCTGGTTCCGTGTATCTGAGTAGCGACAAGGACTACTACCATCTGACCAAGTCTCAGCTCTGTCGGTCTTACGGTTTGGGCTGCACGATCAGTTCTAGGGAAGAAGTATAATAATAATAATAAAACCAACAAATACAATAGGTTTCTAGCCCTTCGGGCTCGAACCCTAATAATAAAACCAACAAATACAATAGGTTTCTAGCCCTTCGGGCTCGAACCCTAATAATAATTAAAGCTGCAAGCAGCCTTTAAGCGGGTTTCGAGTATCTATGCCATTCAATGGAGCAGTGCATCCACGAACAGTGTAAGGGGTCAGACCCCAACGAACCCACGACGGATCAAACTCCCACCAACACAGAAAAATTATAGAAATTATCAGTATCAGCTCAAAGAAGCGTTGCATGCTTACACACTCATGACTAGCTGTTTTCTCTCAATAAAACAACAAAATAAACTAATTCAAAGTTGGTTGGTGTCAGGTAATGGTATCATAAAATACTGCCTGCAGGCATAGCCTTTATCCCCTAGCAGGATTCCATCATAGTCACCTGTATAATAGAAACATGCAGTTCTGTTAGGCCCAAAATTAGTAATCCAGTTAGTTTGTAAAGTCTATTTGACTTGTCACGTCCAAATAATGTGCATAACTCTCTGAAGATACTTGAGTCGTGCACAGAGCCTGGCCATTTCGCCACCAGATTTATAATGTGGAACATAGTCACACACCATCTAAGAGATGTGTTGTATAATTGAATACATTCCCTTGAATAATTATCAAACTAAATGTTATGAATGTTTACTGGCATGGTCATTTCATAATCTTTATGATCAATTATAATGTACCTGCAATAGAGAATTTTGAAATTGCTTAAAAAAATCAAAGAACTAGTTAGCAAAAGTCAGTTTTAAACACCATCACCGATAACTCGTGAACCGTTTGTGTGACACCAATGGATCAAGAGGCAAAGTTGTTCAGAATGAAGAGGAGGACTATTAAATGATATCATTAGTTTGTGTAAGTGTCAAATGTCATGTGATACACAATTGTTTAAGATATGAGATACACGTCAATTTTGCCATTTTTACTGTTTTAGCGCCACCTAGTGTCCAAACGCTACCTTCTTTTGTACGTGACCTCGGAGTGATGGTCTACACATATCAACTGAGCCCTATGATGATATGTTAAGCCCTTCTGGATTTATGGCCATTTTAATGTGATAGGATCTGCCCATTTAAGTTTTGGCGTCCCTAAGCAACGGTGAAAAGAAATTTCAACTTTTTTTCAATGATTATTTACATTCACACTCCACAGAAGTCATCTGCATTGGTTTGGTTCCGATTGGTTGAAAAACCAAGGACTAGTTCGCGAAAGTAGGTTTTGACATCATCAGCGATAACTCACAAACCGTTTGATTGACAGACGCGTGTCCAGAGGCAAAGTTGTTCAGAATGAGAAGAGCAATCTTATGATACCAATAGTTTCTGTATATGTCAAATGTCACGTGATACAGAATTGATTAAGCACTCCAAAAGCATTATTTCGCCCTCCGGTGGCCGAATGAGTTCATGTTTCTTACAGACCTTCAGGACCATGAGGCAAATAAGCCCAGCAAGTGTCGTTTTTATCGGCGTCAGTTAACCCTGTCTAATGAGTGCTCACATTTAATTGACCGATGGCAGACATGTTTTTTGAGATACGCCAAAGTCCTTTTATACAGTCAAGGTTCATGACACAAAGACACACCATACCAAATAATATGTCGATCGGGCAAACGGTTGGATAGTTATAGCCCTTTTCGAGTTTGTTACTATTATAGCGCCACCTAGTGGTCAAACACCGAGTTTTTTTTATTGTGACCCCGGACTGAGGTTCTACACATATGTTCTAAGCCCGGTGAAGATATCTCAAACCGTTCTCTAGGTATAGCCATTTTAATGAAATAGGTTACTTCCGGGTTTGACGTTTTGATGCCCCCTAGCGACCCTGAATCGAAATTTCGACTTTTTTTCAATGAATATTTACATTCACACTCTACAGAATTTATCCGCGTTGGTTTGGTTCCGATCGGGCAAAAATCCAGGGACTAGTTCATTTTTTATTTTTTTCATAAAATGCAAATTAGCGGAAAAATTTGCATACCGGAAATGAAATCGGAGATATACGTTTTTTAAGTTTTGAGCCAATGATTACACTGATATAAGACACTTGGGTGTGCGACAAACGGTTTAGGAGTAACGAGCCCAAACGCGTTCAGCATCGCTGTAGCGCCACCTATGGGCCGATATGGCTGGGTCACTGTATCTGAGTAGCCTGCACAGATACAACCAACTGACCAAGCCTCAAGTTTCTACGACTTACGGTTTGGGCTGGGCGACCGGTTTTAAGGCGGAAAAATAATAATAATAATTAAAGCTGCAAGCAGCATTTAGCGGGTTCGAGCAGTCTAAGGCCTCTATTGGCCTTGCCATTGTCAACTAGGCTCAGGAATGGCACCGTAACAAATCCACAACGAATGACACTCTTCCACACCAAGAAATATGACAGAAACGGTTGGTAACTTTTAATACAGACCATGCATGCGTACACTCGTATGCAAAAACGGGCGTAAACCGATAATACCTAAGGGACGAGTGCAATAAACCATTTCTCATGTCTCTATGATGATTTGTTGCAGAGATAGAGATCTTGCTAAACGGTTGCTAAGCTAACCTGTTCGGTTGCCATGGGTGTCAATTAATACCTGTCAATTAATAACACATCAAACCACAAGCCAAACGAACCAAGCCCCGTGTCTTTATAATATTCTACTGCAGAGATGTAGGTCTGGCTAGACGATTGCAAAAAATAATCTGTTTGGTTGCTAAGGGCGTGGCTTGGCAGCTGTCAATTGATAAAGAATGAAGCCATTAGCAAAACAAAGCAACTCCTGTGTCTCTAAAACATTCTATTGCACATATATAGGTCTTTTTTTTAATACAATGCACATTCTTCAAAATAGCTTATTTTGTGTTCTGAAGAATTGATAAAAAAAATACGACCAATTTAAATAGATAATTGATTCACATTCATGGTCTGCAACAATATTCCAGAAGACCTTGCCATTTAAGTGATGCTTATTTGGTTGAGTCTGGTGACTCTGAAGGCCATTGGAGTACAGTGAGCTCATTATCATGTTTAAGAAACCAGTTTGAGATCATTTGAGCTTTCTGACATGGTCCATTTTTTACTGCTGGAAGTAGCCATCAAAACATGGACATGGTTGGCAACAATCCTCAGGTGGTATGTGTTATCTAATATATCCCATACCATATATCCAATTGTTTCTCCATTTTGATGCTCGGTTTGAACTTCAGCAAGTGTGTTTACCACGTCTAGAAGCCAAAATGGATTGAGTTTATGCTATGTGACTGGCTGATTAGCAATTTGATTGGCAAATGATGTACTTATTAAAGACAAGTTTAAAACAGTAATTTTAAATGTATGATATTTCACCTTTTTGACTGTTGTGAAGGCATGCCTCTTCCGATAAGGATCACATGTTGCATGCTTGTTTTGTGTCATAATATGTATAATAGTACTTAATGGCAAGTCAGTTGGATTAATTATTAAGGAGTAGCGACCTTCACCGTACTCGTTTCACGCTAATATAATAAAGGACCCTGTTATGGTCACAAAACAAAAAAAACTCAACATGTTTTTGATGATTATTGACCTAGAGAGTCCAGAGAAATGTACTGTGGTGGAAATTTTGAAATTGCTTGAAAATCCTTGAACAAGTTTGCAAAAGTAGGTTTTTTACATCATCACCAATAACTCACAAACCATTTGATAGACATCAATGGTTCAAGAGGCAAAGTTGTTATGAATGAGGAGATCTATCGTTTGATATCAATAGTTTGTGTATTAGTCAAATGTCACGTGACACACCGTTGTCTAGGCCACCAAAAGACATGTACATTTAGCCATTTTTACTATTATAGCGCCACCTAGTGTCCAAACGCCACGTTATTTTGTATGTGACCTCGGAGTGATGGTCTACATATATTTCCCGAGGCATATGATGATATGTTTAGCTGTTCTGGATTTATGGCCATTTAAATGTGATAGGCTCCACCCATTTTTTTATTTTGGCGCCCCTAAGCGACCGTGAAAGGAAATTTTACCTTTTTTTCAATAATTATTTACAAACACTTCCCAAAGAAGTCATCTGCATTGTTTTGGTTCCGATCGGTCGAAAATCCAACGACTAGTTCGCGAAAGTAGGTTTTTGACATCATCAGCAATAACTCACGAACCGTTCGATCGATAGAAGTTGTTCCAGAGGCAAAGTTGCTCAGAATGAAGAGTACTATCATATGATACCAATAGTTTCTGTATATGTCAAATGTCACGTGATACACAATTGTTTAAGCACTCCTAAAGCGTTATTTCGCCCCCCGGTGGCCGAATGAGTTCACATTTCTTACAGACCTTAAAGACCATGAGACGAATAAGCCCAGCGAGCGTCGTTTTGTTCGGCCTCCGTTAACCCGGTCTAATAAGTGCTCAAACTTCATTGGCCAATGGCGGCCATGTTTTTTAAGATACGCCAATGTCCTTTTAGATATTCATGTAGAATGAGACAAAGACACACCATACCAAATAATAAGTCAATCGGGCAAACTGTTGCGTAGTTATGGCCATTTTCTAGCTCATTCAAATTATAGCGCCACCTAGTGGCCAAACGCAACATTTTTTTTACCTTGACCCCGGATTGAGGGTCTACACATATGTTCCAAGCCCCATGAAGATATCTCAAACAGTTCAGGAGTTATGGCCATTTTAGTTCAATATGTTACTTCCGTTTTGGACATTTTTGCGCCCTCTAGCGATGGGGGATGAAAATTTCAACTTTTTTTTAATAATTATTCATATTCACACTCCACAGAACTCATCAGCGTTGGTTTGGTTCCGATAGGGCAAAAATCCAGGGACTAGTTCATTTTTTATTTTTTTCATAAAATGCTAATTAGCGAAAAATCTATAATGGCGGAAATGAAATCGGAGATATACGTTTTTTAAGTTTTGAGCCAGTGATTACTCTGATATAAAACACTTGGGTGTGCGACAAACGGTTTAGGAGTAACAAGCGTAAACGCGTTTTTTATCGCTGTAGCGCCACCTATGGGTCGATTTGGCTGGCTCCGTGTATCTGAGTAGCGACAAGGACTACTACCATCTGACCGAGTCTCAGCTCTGTCGGCCTTACGGTTTGGGCTGCAGTATCAGTTCTAGGGAAGAAGTATAATAATAATAATAAAACCAACAAATACAATAGGTTTCTAGCCCTTCGGGCTCGAACCCTAATTAAAGCTGCAAGCAGCATTTAGCGGGTTCGAGCAGTCTAAGGCCTCTATTGGCCTTGCCATTGTCAACTAGGCTCAGGAATGGCACCGTAACAAATCCACAACGAATGACACTCTTCCACACCAAGAAATATGACAGAAACGGTTGGTAACTTTTAATACAGACCATGCATGCGTACACTCGTATGCAAAAACGGGCGTAAACCGATAATACCTAAGGGACGAGTGCAATAAACCATTTCTCATGTCTCTATGATGATTTGTTGCAGAGATAGAGATCTTGCTAAACGGTTGCTAAACTAACCTGTTCGGTTGCCATGGGTGTCAATTAATACCTGTCAATTAATAACACATCAAACCACAAGCCAAACGAACCAAGCCCCGTGTCTTTATAATATTCTACTGCAGAGATGTAGGTCTGGCTAGACGATTGCAAAAAATAATCTGTTTGGTTGCTAAGGGCGTGGCTTGGCAGCTGTCAATTGATAAAGAATGAAGCCATTAGCAAAACAAAGCAACTCCTGTGTCTCTAAAACATTCTATTGCACATATATAGGTCTTTTTTTTAATACAATGCACATTCTTCAAAATAGCTTATTTTGTGTTCTGAAGAATTGATAAAAAAAATACGACCAATTTAAATAGATAATTGATTCACATTCATGGTCTGCAACAATATTCCAGAAGACCTTGCCATTTAAGTGATGCTTATTTGGTTGAGTCTGGTGACTCTGAAGGCCATTGGAGTACAGTGAGCTCATTATCATGTTTAAGAAACCAGTTTGAGATCATTTGAGCTTTCTGACATGGTCCATTTTTTACTGCTGGAAGTAGCCATCAAAACATGGACATGGTTGGCAACAATCCTCAGGTGGTATGTGTTATCTAATATATCCCATACCATATATCCAATTGTTTCTCCATTTTGATGCTCGGTTTGAACTTCAGCAAGTGTGTTTACCACGTCTAGAAGCCAAAATGGATTGAGTTTATGCTATGTGACTGGCTGATTAGCAATTTGATTAGCAAATGATGTACTTATTAAAGACAAGTTTAAAACAGTAATTTTAAATGTATGATATTTCACCTTTTTGACTGTTGTGAAGGCATGCCTCTTCCGATAAGGATCACATGTTGCATGCTTGTTTTGTGTCATAATATGTATAATAGTACTTAATGGCAAGTCAGTTGGATTAATTATTAAGGAGTAGCGACCTTCACCGTACTCGTTTCACGCTAATATAATAAAGGACCCTGTTATGGTCACAAAACAAAAAAAACTCAACATGTTTTTGATGATTATTGACCTAGAGAGTCCAGAGAAATGTACTGTGGTGGAAATTTTGAAATTGCTTGAAAATCCTTGAACAAGTTTGCAAAAGTAGGTTTTTTACATCATCACCAATAACTCACAAACCATTTGATAGACATCAATGGTTCAAGAGGCAAAGTTGTTATGAATGAGGAGATCTATCGTTTGATATCAATAGTTTGTGTATTAGTCAAATGTCACGTGACACACCGTTGTCTAGGCCACCAAAAGACATGTACATTTAGCCATTTTTACTATTATAGCGCCACCTAGTGTCCAAACGCCACGTTATTTTGTATGTGACCTCGGAGTGATGGTCTACATATATTTCCCGAGGCATATGATGATATGTTTAGCTGTTCTGGATTTATGGCCATTTAAATGTGATAGGCTCCACCCATTTTTTTATTTTGGCGCCCCTAAGCGACCGTGAAAGGAAATTTTAACTTTTTTTCAATAATTATTTACAAACACTTCCCAAAGAAGTCATCTGCATTGTTTTGGTTCCGATCGGTCGAAAATCCAACGACTAGTTCGCGAAAGTAGGTTTTTGACATCATCAGCAATAACTCACGAACCGTTCGATCGATAGAAGTTGTTCAAGAGGCAAAGTTGCTCAGAATGAAGAGTACTATCATATGATACCAATAGTTTCTGTATATGTCAAATGTCACGTGATACACAATTGTTTAAGCACTCCTAAAGCGTTATTTCGCCCCCCGGTGGCCGAATGAGTTCACATTTCTTACAGACCTTAAAGACCATGAGACGAATAAGCCCAGCGAGCGTCGTTTTGTTCGGCCTCCGTTAACCCGGTCTAATAAGTGCTCAAACTTCATTGGCCAATGGCGGCCATGTTTTTTAAGATACGCCAATGTCCTTTTAGATATTCATGTAGAATGAGACAAAGACACACCATACCAAATAATAAGTCAATCGGGCAAACTGTTGCGTAGTTATGGCCATTTTCTAGCTCATTCAAATTATAGCGCCACCTAGTGGCCAAACGCAACATTTTTTTTACCTTGACCCCGGATTGAGGGTCTACACATATGTTCCAAGCCCCATGAAGATATCTCAAACAGTTCAGGAGTTATGGCCATTTTAGTTCAATATGTTACTTCCGTTTTGGACATTTTTGCGCCCTCTAGCGATGGGGGATGAAAATTTCAACTTTTTTTTAATAATTATTCATATTCACACTCCACAGAACTCATCAGCGTTGGTTTGGTTCCGATAGGGCAAAAATCCAGGGACTAGTTCATTTTTTATTTTTTTCATAAAATGCTAATTAGCGAAAAATCTATAATGGCGGAAATGAAATCGGAGATATACGTTTTTTAAGTTTTGAGCCAGTGATTACTCTGATATAAAACACTTGGGTGTGCGACAAACGGTTTAGGAGTAACAAGCGTAAACGCGTTTTTTATCGCTGTAGCGCCACCTATGGGTCGATTTGGCTGGCTCCGTGTATCTGAGTAGCGACAAGGACTACTACCATCTGACCGAGTCTCAGCTCTGTCGGCCTTACGGTTTGGGCTGCAGTATCAGTTCTAGGGAAGAAGTATAATAATAATAATAAAACCAACAAATACAATAGGTTTCTAGCCCTTCGGGCTCGAACCCTAATAATAAGAATAAAAATCCTTACAAAAACAATAGGTTTTCAGCACTTCGTGCTCGAAACCCTAATTAAAGCTGCAAGCAGCATTTAGCGGGTTCGAGCAGTCTAAGGCCTCTATTGGCCTTGCCATTGTCAACTAGGCTCAGGAATGGCACCGTAACAAATCCACAACGAATGACACTCTTCCACACCAAGAAATATGACAGAAACGGTTGGTAACTTTTAATACAGACCATGCATGCGTACACTCGTATGCAAAAACGGGCGTAAACCGATAATACCTAAGGGACGAGTGCAATAAACCATTTCTCATGTCTCTATGATGATTTGTTGCAGAGATAGAGATCTTGCTAAACGGTTGCTAAGCTAACCTGTTCGGTTGCCATGGGTGTCAATTAATACCTGTCAATTAATAACACATCAAACCACAAGTCAAACGAACCAAGCCCCGTGTCTTTATAATATTCTACTGCAGAGATGTAGGTCTGGCTAGACGATTGCAAAAAATAATCTGTTTGGTTGCTAAGGGTGTGGCTTGGCAGCTGTCAATTGATAAAGAACGAAGCCATTAGCAAAACAAAGCAACTCCTGTGTCTCTAAAACATTCTATTGCACAGATATAGGTCTTTTTTTTAATACAATGCACATTCTTCAAAATAGCTTATTTTTTGTTCTGAAGAATTGATAAAAAAAATACGACCAATTTAAATAGATAATTGATTCACATTCATGGTCTGCAACAATATTCCAGAAGACCTTGCCATTTAAGTGATGCTTATTTGGTTGAGTCTGGTGACTCTGAAGGCCATTGGAGTACAGTGAGCTCATTGTCATGTTCAAGAAACCAGTTTGAGATCATTTGAGCTTTCTGACATGGTCGATTTTTTTTACTGCTGGAAGTAGCCATCAAAACATGGACATGGTTGGCAACAATCCTCAGGTGGTATGTGTTATCTAATATATCCCATACCATATATCCAATTGTTTCTCCATTTTGATGCTCGGTTTGAACTTCAGCAAGTGTGTTTACCACGTCTAGATGCCAAAATGGATTGAGTTTATGCTATGTGACTGGCTGATTAGCAATTTGACTAGCAAATGATGTATTTATTAAAGACAAGTTTAAAATAGTAATTTTAAATGTATGATATTTCACCTTTTTGACTGTTGTGAAGGCATGCCTCTTCCGATAAGAATCACATGTTGCATGCTTGTTTTGTGTCATAATATGTATAATAGTACTTAATGGCAAGTCAGTTGGATTAATTATTAAGGAGTGGTGACCTTCACCACACTTGTTTCACGCTAATATAATAAAGGACCCTGTTATGGTCACAAAACAAAAAAAAACTCAACATGTTTTTGATGATTATTGACCTAGAGAGTCCAGAGAAATGTACTGTGGTGGAAATTTTGTAATTGCTTGAAAATCTTTGAACAAGTTTGCAAAAGTAGGTTTTATACATCATCACCAATAACTCACAAACCATTTGATAGACATCAATGGTTCAAGAGGCAAAGTTGTTATGAATGAGGAGATCTATCGTTTGATATCAATAGTTTGTGTATTAGTCAAATGTCACATGACACAAAGTTGTCCAGGCCACCAAAATACATGTACATTTTGCCTTTTTTAATGTTTTAGCGCCACCTAGTATCCAAACGCCACCTTCCTTTGTATGTGACCTTGGAGTGATGGTCTACACATACCATCTGAGCCCCATGATGATATGTTAAGCCGTTCTGGATTTATGGCCATTTTAATGTGATAGGCTCAGACCATTTTAAGTTTTGGCGTCCCTAAGCAGCGGTGAAAGAAAAATTTCAACTTTTTTTCAATGATTATTTACATTCACACTCCACAGAAGTCATCTGCATTGGTTTGGTTCCTATCGGTTGAAAAACCAGGAACTAGTTCGCGAAAGTAGGTTTTTGACATCATCAGCGATAACTCACGAACCGTTTGATCAATAGAAGTTGTTCCAGAGGCAAAGTTGCTCAGAATGAAGAGTACTATCATATTATAACCATAGTTTGGGTAAATGTCAAATATCACGTGATACACAGTTGTGCATGCACTCCAAAAGCGCTATTACGCCCCCAGGTGGCCGAATAAGTTCATGTTTCTTACACACCGTCAGGACCATGAGACAAATAAGCCCAGTGAGTGGCGTTTTGATCGGCCTCCGTTAACCCGGCGTAATGAGTGCTCAAACTTCATCGACCAATGGCGGCCATGTTTTTTGATATACGCCAATGTCCATTTAGATATTTATGTAGAATGAGACAAAGACACACCATACCAAATAATAAGTCAATCGGGCAAACTGTTGCGTAGTTATAGACATTTTCTAGCTCATTCAAATTATAGCGCCATCTAGTGGCCAAACGCCACTGTCTTTTTATTGTGACCCCGGACTGAGGGTCTACACATGTGTTCCAAGCCCCATGAAGATATCTCAAACAGTTCAGGAGTTATGGCCATTTTAGCTAAATATGTTACTTCCGGTTTGGATGTTTTAGCGCCACCTAGCGACCGTGAATTGAAAATTGAACTTTTTTTTAATAATTATTCATATTCACACTCCACAGAACTCATCAGCGTTGGTTTGGTTCCAATAGGGCAAAAATCCAGGGACTAGTTCATTTTTTTTTTTTTTCATAAAATGCTAATTAGCGAAAAATCTATAATGGCGGAAATGAAATCGGAGATATACGTTTTTTAAGTTTTGAGCCAGTGATTACACTGATATAAGACACTTGGGTGTGCGACAAACGGTTTCGGAGTAACAAGCGCAAACGCGTTTGGTATTGCTATAGCGCCACCTATGGGTCGATATGGCTGGCTCCGTGTATCTGAGTAGCGACAAGGACTACTACCATCTGACCAAGTCTCAGCTCTGTCGGCCTTACGGTTTGGGCTGCAGTATCAGTTTTATGGCAGAATAATAATAAGAAGAAGAATAATAAAACCAACAAATACAATAGGTTTCTAGCCCTTCGGGCTCGAACCCTAATTAAAGCTGCAAGCAGCCTTTAAGCGGGTTTCGAGTATTTATGCCAGTCAATGGAGCAGTGCATCCACGAACAGTGTAAGGGGTCAGACCCCAACGAACCCACGACGGATCAAACTCCCACCAACACAGAAAAATTATAGAAATTATCAGTATCAGCTCAAAGAAGCGTTGCATGCTTACACACTCATGACTAGCTGTTTTCTCTCAATCAAACAACAAAATAAACTAATTCAAAGTTGGTTGGTGTCAGGTAATGGTATCATAAAATACTGCCTGCAGGCATAGCCTTTATCCCCTAGCAGGATTCCATCATAGTCACCTATATAATAGAAAAATGCAGTTCTGTTAGGCCCAAAATTAGTAATCCAGTTAGTTTGTAAAGTCTATTTGACTTGCCACGTCCAAATAATGTGCATAACTCTCCGATACTTGAGTCGTGAACAGAGCCTGGCCATTTCGCCACCAGATTTATAATGTGGAACATAGTCACACACCATCTAAGAGATGTGTTGTATAATTGAATACATTCCCTTGAATAATTATCAAACTAAATGTTATGAATGTTTACTGGCATGGTCATTTCATAATCTTTATGATCAATTATAATGTACCTGCAATAGAGAATTTAGAAATTGCTTAAAAAAATCAAAGAACTAGTTAGCAAAAGTCAGTTTTAAACACCATCACCGATAACTCGTGAACCGTTTGTGTGACATCAATGGATCAAGAGGCAAAGTTGTTCAGAATGAAGAGGAGGACTATTAAATGATATCATTAGTTTGTGTAAGTGTCAAATGTCATGTGATACACAATTGTTTAAGATATGAGATACACGTCAATTTTGCCATTTTTACTGTTTTAGCGCCACCTAGTGTCCAAACGCTACCTCCTTTTTTTACGTGACCTCGGAGTGATGGTCTACACATATCAACTGAGCCCCATGATGATATGTTAAGCCCTTCTGGATTTATGGCCATTTTAATGTGATAGGATCTGCCCATTTTAAGTTTTGGCGTCCCTAAGCAACGGTGAAAAGAAATTTCAACTTTTTTTCAATGATTATTTACATTCACACTCCACAGAAGTCATCTGCATTGGTTTGGTTCCGATCGGTTGAAAAACCAGGAACTAGTTCGCGAAAGTAGGTTTTTGACATCATCAGCGATAACTCACGAACCGTTTGATCGACAGAAGCATGTCCAGAGGCAAAGTTGTTCAGAATGAGAAGAGCAATCTTATGATACCAATAGTTTCTGTATATGTCAAATGTCACGTGATACAGAATTGTTTATGCACTCCAAAAGCGCTATTTCGCCCCCCGGTGGCCAAATGAGTTCACATTTCTTACAGACCTTAAAGACCGTGAGACGAATAAGCCCAGCGAGTGTCGTTTTGATCGGCCTCCGTTTACCCGGTATAATGAGTGCTCACATTTAATTGACCGATGGCAGACTTGTTTTTTGAGATACGCAGAAGTCCTTTTATACAGTCAAGGTTCATGACACAAAGACACACCATACCAAATAATTAGTCGATCGGGCAAACGGTTGCTTAGTTATAGCCCTTTTCGAGTTCTTTGCTATTATAGCGCCACCTAGTGGCCAAACACCGAGTTTTTTTTATTGTGACCCCAGACTGAGGGTCTACACATATGGTCTAAGCCCCGTGAAGATATCTCAAACCGTTCTCTAGGTATAGCCATTTTTATGAAATAGGCTACTTCCGGGTTTGACGTTTTGATGCCCCCTAGCGACCCTGAATCGAAATTTCAACTTTTTTTCAATGAATATTTACATTCACACTCCACAGAATTTATCAGCGTTGGTTTGGTTCCGATCGGGCAAAAATCCAGGGACTAGTTCATTTTTTTTTTTTTTCCTAAAATGCAAATTAGCGGGAAAATTTGCATACCGGAAATGAAATCGGGGATATACGTTTTTTAGGTTTTGAGCCAATGATTACAATGATATAAAACACTTGGGTGTGCGACAAACGGTTTAGGAGTAACGAGCGTTAACGTGCGCAAACACGCTTTTCATCGCTGTAGCGCCACCTATGGGCCGATTTGGCTGGGTCACTGTATCTGAGTAGCCTGCACAGATACAACCAAATGACCAAGTGTCGAGTTTCTACGACTTACGGTTTGGGCTGGGCGACCGGTTTTATGGCGGAAAAATAATAATAATAATTAAAGCTGCAAGCAGCCTTTAAGCGGGTTTCGAGAATTTGCGCCATTCAATGCAGTTATGCATCCACGAACAGGCTAAGGGGTCAAACCCCAACGAACCCACGATGGATCAAAGTCCCACACACAGAAAAATTATAGAAATGATCAGTATCACCTCAAAGTAGCGTTGCATGATTACACACTCATGACTAGCTGTTTTCCCTTAATAAAAACAACAAAATAAACTTATTCAAAGTTGGTTGGTGTCAGGTAATGGTGTCATAAACTACTGCCTGCAGGTGTAGCCTTTGTCGCCTAGCAGGATTCCATCATAGTCACCTGTATAATAGAAAAATGCAGTTCTGTTAGGCCCAAAAAGGCCCAAAATTAGTAATCCAGTTAGTTTGTAAAGTCTATTTGACTTGTCACGTCCAAATAATGTGCATAACTCTCTGAAGATACTTGAGTCGTGCACAGAGCCTGGCCATTTCGCTACTACATTTATAATGTGGAACATAGTCACACACCATCTAAGAGATTTGTTGTATAATTGAATACATTCCCTTGAATAATTATCAAACTAAATGTTATGAATGTTTACTGGCATGGTCATTTCATAATCTTTATGATCAATTATAATGTACCTGCAATAGAGAATTTTGAAATTGCTTAAAAAAATCAAAGAACTAGTTAGCAAAAGTCAGTTTTAAACACCATCACCGATAACTCGTGAACCGTTTGTGTGACATCAATGAATCAAGAGGCAAAGTTGTTCAGAATGAAGAGGAGGACTATTAATTGATATCATTAGTTTGTGTAAGTGTCAAATGTCATGTGATACACAATTGTTTAAGATATGAGATACACGTCAATTTTACTGTTTTAGCGCCACCTAGTGTCCAAACGCTACCTTCTTTTGTACGTGACCTTGGAGTGATGGTCTACACATATGTTCCGAGCCGCATGATGATATGTGAAGCCATTCTGGATTTATGGCCATTTTAATGTGATAGGATCCGCCCATTTTAAGTTTTGGCATCCCTAAGCAATGGTGAAAGGAAATTTCAACTTTTTTTCAATGATTATTTACATTCACACTCCACAGATGTCATCTGCATTGGTTTGGTTCCGATTGGTTGAAGAACCAAGGACTAGTTCGCGAAAGTAGGTTTTGACATCATCAGCGATAACTCAAAAACCGTTTGATTGACAGAAGCGTGTCTAGAAGCAAAGTTGTTCAGAATGAGAAGAGCTATCATATGATACAATAGTTTCTGTATATGTCAAATGTCACGTGATACACAGTTGTTTATGCACTCCAAAAGCGTTATTTCGCCCCCCGGTGGCCGAATAAGTTCACGTTTCTTATAGACCTTCAGGACCATGAGTCGAACAAGTCCAGCAAGTGTCGTTTCGATCGGCCTCAGTTAACCCGGTCTAATGAGTGCTCAAACTTCGTTGACCGTTGGCAGACATGATTTTTGAGAAACGCCAAAGTCCTTTTACACAGTCAAGGTTCATGACACAAAGACACACCATAACAAATAATTAGTCGATCGGGCAAACGGTTGCTTAGTTATAGCCCTTTTCGAGTTCTTTGCTATTATAGCGCCACCTAGTGGCCAAACACCGAGTTTTTTTTATTGTGACCCCGGACTGAGGGTCTACACATATGGTCTAAGCCCCGTGAAGATATCTCAAACCGTTCTCTAGGTATAGCCATTTTAATGAAATAGGCTACTTCCGGGTTTGACGTTTTGATGCCCCCTAGCGACCCTGAATCGAAATTTCAACTTTTTTTCAATGAATATTTACATTCACACTCCACAGAATTTATCAGCGTTGGTTTGGTTCCGATCGGGCAAAAATCCAGGGACTAGTTCATTTTTTTTTTTTTTCCTAAAATGCAAATTAGCGGGAAAATTTGCATACCGGAAATGAAATCGGGGATATACGTTTTTTAGCTTTTGAGCCAATGATTACAATGATATAAAACACTTGGGTGTGCGACAAACGGTTTAGGAGTAACGAGCGT
Organism: Triplophysa dalaica; assembly: GCF_015846415.1. Taxonomy (NCBI): domain Eukaryota; kingdom Metazoa; phylum Chordata; class Actinopteri; order Cypriniformes; family Nemacheilidae; genus Triplophysa; species Triplophysa dalaica. The sequence continues at coordinate 28,758,211 of NC_079544.1, forward strand.
TAACGTGCGCAAACACGCTTTTCATCGCTGTAGCGCCACCTATGGGCCGATTTGGCTGGGTCACTGTATCTGAGTAGCCTGCACAGATACAACCAAATGACCAAGTGTCGAGTTTCTACGACTTACGGTTTGGGCTGGGCGACCGGTTTTATGGCGGAAAAATAATAATAATTAAAGCTGCAAGCAGCATTTAGCGGGTTCGAGCAGTCTAAGGCCTCTATTGGCCTTGCCATTGTCAACTAGGCTCAGGAATGGCACCGTAACAAATCCACAACGAATGACACTCTTCCACACCAAGAAATATGACAGAAACGGTTGGTAACTTTTAATACAGACCATGCATGCGTACACTCGTATGCAAAAACGGGCGTAAACCGATAATACCTAAGGGACGAGTGCAATAAACCATTTCTCATGTCTCTATGATGATTTGTTGCAGAGATAGAGATCTTGCTAAACGGTTGCTAAGCTAACCTGTTCGGTTGCCATGGGTGTCAATTAATACCTGTCAATTAATAACACATCAAACCACAAGTCAAACGAACCAAGCCCCGTGTCTTTATAATATTCTACTGCAGAGATGTAGGTCTGGCTAGACGATTGCAAAAAATAATCTGTTTGGTTGCTAAGGGCGTGGCTTGGCAGCTGTCAATTGATAAAGAATGAAGCCATTAGCAAAGCAAAGCCACTCCTGTGTCTCTAAAACATTCTATTGCACATATATAGGTCTTTTTTTTAATACAATGCACATTCTTCAAAATAGCTTATTTTGTGTTCTGAAGAATTGATAAAAAAAATACGACCAATTTAAATAGATAATTGATTCACATTCATGGTCTGCAACAATATTCCAGAAGACCTTGCCATTTAAGTGATGCTTATTTGGTTGAGTCTGGTGAATCTGAAGGCCATTGGAGTACAGTGAGCTCATTGTCATGTTCAAGAAACCAGTTTGAGATCATTTGAGCTTTCTGACATGGTCGATTTTTTTTACTGCTGGAAGTAGCCATCAAAACATGGACATGGTTGGCAACAATCCTCAGGTGGTATGTGTTATCTAATATATCCCATACCATATATCCAATTGTTTCTCCATTTTGATGCTCGGTTTGAACTTCAGCAAGTGTGTTTACCACGTCTAGAAGCCAAAATGGATTGAGTTCATGCTATGTGACTGGCTGATTAGCAATTTGACTAGCAAATGATGTATTTATTAAAGACAAGTTTAAAATAGTAATTTTAAATGTATGATGTTTCACCTTTTTGACTGTTGTGAAGGCATGCCTCTTCCGATAAGAATCACATGTTGCATGCTTGTTTTGTGTCATAATATGTATAATAGTACTTAATGGCAAGTCAGTTGGATTAATTATTAAGGAGTGGTGACCTTCACCACACTCGTTTCACGCTAATATAATAAAGGACCCTGTTATGGTCACAAAAAAAAAAAACTCAACATGTTTTTGATGATTATTGACCTAGAGAGTCCAGAGAAATGTACTGTGGTGGAAATTTTGTAATTGCTTGAAAATCCTTGAACAAGTTTGCAAAAGTAGGTTTTATACATCATCACCAATAACTCACAAACCATTTGATAGACATCAATGGTTCAAGAGGCAAAGTTGTTATGAATGAGGAGATCTATCGTTTGATATCAATAGTTTGTGTATTAGTCAAATGTCACATGACACAAAGTTGTCCAGGCCACCAAAATACATGTACATTTTGCCTTTTTTAATGTTTTAGCGCCACCTAGTATCCAAACGCCACCTTCCTTTGTATGTGACCTTGGAGTGATGGTCTACACATATCATCTGAGCCCCATGATGATATGTTAAGCCGTTCTGGATTTATCGCCATTTTAATGTGATAGGCTCAGACCATTTTAAGTTTTGGCGTCCCTAAGCAGCGGTGAAAGAAAAATTTCAACTTTTTTTCAATGATTATTTACATTCACACTCCACAGAAGTCATCTGCATTGGTTTGGTTCCGATCGGTTGAAAAACCAAGAACTAGTTCGCGAAAGTAGGTTTTTGACATCATCAGCGATAACTCACGAACCGTTTGATCGATAGAAGTTGTTCCAGAGGCAAAGTTGCTCAGAATGAAGAGTACTATCATATTATAACCATAGTTTGGGTAAATGTCAAATATCACGTGATACACAGTTGTGCATGCACTCCAAAAGCGCTATTACGCCCCCCGGTGGCCGAATAAGTTCATGTTTCTTACACACCGTCAGGACCATGAGACAAATAAGCCCAGTGAGTGGCGTTTTGATCGGCCTCCGTTAACCCGGCGTAATGAGTGCTCAAACTTCATCGACCAATGGCGGCCATGTTTTTTTGATATACGCCAATGTCCATTTAGATATTTATGTAGAATGAGACAAAGACACACCATACCAAATAATAAGTCAATCGGGCAAACTGTTGCGTAGTTATAGCCATTTTCTAGCTCATTCAAATTATAGCGCCATCTAGTGGCCAAACGCCACTGTTTTTTTATTGTGACCCCGGACTGAGGGTCTACACATGTGTTCCAAGCCCCATGAAGATATCTCAAACAGTTCAGGAGTTATGGCCATTTTAGCTAAATATGTTACTTCCGGTTTGGATGTTTTAGCGCCACCTAGCGACCGTGAATTGAAAATTGAACTTTTTTTTAATAATTATTCATATTCACACTCCACAGAACGCATCAGCGTTGGTTTGGTTCCAATAGGGCAAAAATCCAGGGACTAGTTCATTTTTTTTTTTTTTCATAAAATGCTAATTAGCGAAAAATCTATAATGGCGGAAATGAAATCGGAGATATACGTTTTTTAAGTTTTGAGCCAGTGATTACCCTGATATAAGACACTTGGGTGTGCGACAAACGGTTTCGGAGAAACAAGTGCAAACGCGTTTGGTATTGCTATAGCGCCACCTATGGGTCGATATGGCTGGCTCCGTGTATCTGAGTAGCGACAAGGACTACTACCATCTGACCAAGTCTCAGCTCTGTCGGCCTTACGGTTTGGGCTGCAGTATCAGTTTTATGGCAGAATAATAATAAGAAGAAGAATAATAAAACCAACAAATACAATAGGTTTCTAGCCCTTCGGGCTCGAACCCTAATAATAAAAATCCTTACAAAAACAATAGGTTTTCAGCACTTCGTGCTCGAAACCCTAATAAAAATCCTTACAAAAACAATAGGTTTTCAGCACTTCGTGCTCGAAACCCTAATTAAAGCTGCAAGCAGCATTTAGCGGGTTCGAGCAGTCTAAGGCCTCTATTGGCCTTGCCATTGTCAACTAGGCTCAGGAATGGCACCGTAACAAATCCACAACGAATGACACTCTTCCACACCAAGAAATATGACAGAAACGGTTGGTAACTTTTAATACAGACCATGCATGCGTACACTCGTATGCAAAAACGGGCGTAAACCGATAATACCTAAGGGACGAGTGCAATAAACCATTTCTCATGTCTCTATGATGATTTGTTGCTGAGATAGAGATCTTGCTAAACGGTTGCTAAGCTAACCTGTTCGGTTGCCATGGGTGTCAATTAATACCTGTCAATTAATAACACATCAAACCACAAGTCAAACGAACCAAGCCCCGTGTCTTTATAATATTCTACTGCAGAGATGTAGGTCTGGCTAGACGATTGCAAAAAATAATCTGTTTGGTTGCTAAGGGCGTGGCTTGGCAGCTGTCAATTGATAAAGAATGAAGCCATTAGCAAAACAAAGCAACTCCTGTGTCTCTAAAACATTCTATTGCACATATATAGGTCTTTTTTTTAATACAATGCACATTCTTCAAAATAGCTTATTTTGTGTTCTGAAGAATTGATAAAAAAAATACGACCAATTTAAATAGATAATTGGTTCACATTCATGGTCTGCAACAATATTCCAGAAGACCTTGCCATTTAAGTGATGCTTATTTGGTTGAGTCTGGTGACTCTGAAGGCCATTGGAGTACAGTGAGCTCATTGTCATGTTCAAGAAACCAGTTTGAGATCATTTGAGCTTTCTGACATGGTCGATTTTTTTTACTGCTGGAAGTAGCCATCAAAACATGGACATGGTTGGCAACAATCCTCAGGTGGTATGTGTTATCTAATATATCCCATACCATATATCCAATTGTTTCTCCATTTTGATGCTCGGTTTGAACTTCAGCAAGTGTGTTTACCACGTCTAGAAGCCAAAATGGATTGAGTTTATGCTATGTGACTGGCTGATTAGCAATTTGACTAGCAAATGATGTATTTATTAAAGACAAGTTTAAAATAGTAATTTTAAATGTATGATATTTCACCTTTTTGACTGTTGTGAAGGCATGCCTCTTCCGATAAGAATCACATGTTGCATGCTTGTTTTGTGTCATAATATGTATAATAGTACTTAATGGCAAGTCAGTTGGATTAATTATTAAGGAGTGGTGACCTTCACCACACTCGTTTCACGCTAATATAATAAAGGACCCTGTTATGGTCACAAAACAAAAAAACTCAACATGATTTTGATGATTATTGACCTAGAGAGTCCAGAGAAATGTACTGTGGTGGAAATTTTGTAATTGCTTGAAAATCTTTGAACAAGTTTGCAAAAGTAGGTTTTATACATCATCACCAATAACTCACAAACCATTTGATAGACATCAATGGTTCAAGAGGCAAAGTTGTTATGAATGAGGAGATCTATCGTTTGATATCAATAGTTTGTGTATTAGTCAAATGTCACATGACACAAAGTTGTCCAGGCCACCAAAATACATGTACATTTTGCCTTTTTTAATGTTTTAGCGCCACCTAGTATCCAAACGCCACCTTCCTTTGTATGTGACCTTGGAGTGATGGTCTACACATATCATCTGAGCCCCATGATGATATGTTAAGCCGTTCTGGATTTATGGCCATTTTAATGTGATAGGCTCAGACCATTTTAAGTTTTGGCGTCCCTAAGCAGCGGTGAAAGAAAAATTTCAACTTTTTTTCAATGATTATTTACATTCACACTCCACAGAAGTCATCTGCATTGGTTTGGTTCCGATCGGTTGAAAAACCAGGAACTAGTTCGCGAAAGTAGGTTTTTGACATCATCAGCGATAACTCACGAACCGTTTGATCGATAGAAGTTGTTCCAGAGGCAAAGTTGCTCAGAATGAAGAGTACTATCATATTATAACCATAGTTTGGGTAAATGTCAAATATCACGTGATACACAGTTGTGCATGCACTCCAAAAGCGCTATTACGCCCCCCGGTGGCCGAATAAGTTCATGTTTCTTACACACCGTCAGGACCATGAGACAAATAAGCCCAGTGAGTGGCGTTTTGATCGGCCTCCGTTAACCCGGCGTAATGAGTGCTCAAACTTCATCGACCAATGGCGGCCATGTTTTTTGATATACGCCAATGTCCATTTAGATATTTATGTAGAATGAGACAAAGACACACCATACCAAATAATAAGTCAATCGGGCAAACTGTTGCGTAGTTATAGACATTTTCTAGCTCATTCAAATTATAGCGCCATCTAGTGGCCAAACGCCACTGTTTTTTTATTGTGACCCCGGACTGAGGGTCTACACATGTGTTCCAAGCCCCATGAAGATATCTCAAACAGTTCAGGAGTTATTGTCATTTTTGCTAAATATGTTACTTCCGGTTTGGATGTTTTAGCGCCACCTAGCGACCGTGAATTGAAAATTGAACTTTTTTTTAATAATTATTCATATTCACACTCAACAGAATTCATCAACGTTGGTTTGTTTTCGATAGGGCAAAAATCCAGGGACTAGTTCATTTTTTTTTTTTTTCATAAAATGCTAATTAGCGAAAAATCTATAATGGCGGAAATGAAATCGGAGATATACGTTTTTCAAGTTTTGAGCCAGTGATTACACTGATATAAGACACTTGGGTGTGCGACAAACGGTTTCGGAGTAACAAGCGCAAACGCGTTTGGTATTGCTATAGCGCCACCTATGGGTCGATATGGCTGGCTCCGTGTATCTGAGTAGCGACAAGGACTACTACCATCTGACCAAATCTCAGTTCTGTCGGCCTTACGGTTTGGGCTGCAGTATCAGTTTTATGGCAGAATAATAATAAGAAGAAGAAGAAATATAGCTGCAAGCAGCAATCATCGGGTTCGAGCAGTCTAAGGGGACTAAGGTCGACTGCCTTCGCTGACTACGGTCAGGAATCGGACCATAACACATCCGCAAGGGATGACACTTACCCATAACCAGAAAAATGAAAGAAATGGTCATCAACGGTTAATACAGACCACGCATGCTTACACTCATATGCAAAAACAGGTGTAAACCGATAATACCTGAGGGGCGAGTGAAATTAACCAATTCTCATGTCTCTACGATGTTCAGTTCCAGAGATATAGGTCTAGCTTAATGGTTGCTAAGTTAACATGTTTAGTTGCTATGGATGTGGCATGGCACCTGCCATACATTATGATAGACGTGTATAAAAAAAGCTTAAGGCTTATGGCCAGGAGCATCTTAAATAGATACATTGATTCCCATTCATAATAGTCTAGAATGCCGTGCCATTTAAATTGTGTTTATTTTGTACACACATTATACAGTATATCCCATTTTGATGTAAGGTTTGAACTTCAGGAAGTCATGTTTACCATGTCTAAATGCATTGAGTTGCTGCCATGTGACTGGCTTAGTAGCAATTTGGGTTTACATGCAATTAAACTGGTGTACCTAATAAAGGTGTGTTGTATATATATATATATATATCAACACAGCATCATAAAAGCAGCCAGACATGTGCTGTATTTATAGATGTGTAATTATGGAGCAACGTTTAATGTGTAATACATTTTATTTCTAACACTGTCTTCCTGTGAGACACATTTCATTCCACACACATGCACAGTCTCGATCACACATGACACACAGAACTATACAGTACATGCACACTCTTATTATACAGAGAGACATAATATCCATAAATACACACATTGTGATCTGGTGACTCTAAAAAAGCCATTGAAATTAATTATATTTCACTTTTTTGTCTGTTATGAAGGCATGCCTCTTCCGATGACCTTCACATTTTGCATGCTTTTTTTGTGTCATAATATGTATAATAGTACTATATGGCAAGTCAGTTGGATTATTCATTAAGGAGCAGCAAGCTTTCAGGTAGACTTTTGAGGTTAATATAATAAAGGACTCTGTTATGGTCACATTTATGAAAAAGTTCAACATGTCCTTGATCATAAATTATCTAGAGAGTCCAGAGAATTGTACTGTGGTGAAATTTGGAAATTGCTTGAAAGACCTAAAATTAGTATGCAAAAGTACGTCTTTAACATCATCACCAATAACTTGCGAACTGTTTGATTGACATCAATGGATCAAGAGGCAAAGTTGTTCTGAATGAGGAGAACTATCATATGATTATATTAGTTTGTGTAAATGACAAATGTCACGTGATACACAACTGCTTAAGCAATGAAATACGCAACAATTTTACCATTTTTACTGTTATAGCGCCACCTAGTGTGCAAATGCCACGTTATTTTGTAGGTGAACTTGGAGTGATGGTATACACATATTTCCCGAGCCCCATGATGATATGTTAAGCCGTTCTGGATTTATGGCCATTTAAATGTGATAGGCTCCTCCCATTTTTAAATTTGGCCGCCCCTAAGGGACCGTGAAAGGAAATTTCTGCTTTTTTTCGATAATTATTTACAATCACTCTCCACAGAAGTCATCTGCATTGTTTTGGTTCCGTTAAGTCGAAAAACCAACGACTAGTTCGCGAAAGTAGGTTTTAGACATCATCTGCGATAACTCACAAATCGTTTAATCGACAGAAGTGGTTCAAGAGGCAAAGTTGCTCAGAATAAGGAGAGCTATCATATGATAACATTAGTTTGGGTATATGTCAAATGTCACGTGATACACAATGGTTTAAGCACTCCTAAAGCGTTATTTCGCCCCCCGGTGGCCAAATGAGTTCATATTTCTTTGAGACCTTAAGGACTGTGAGACAAATAATCCCAGCGAGTGTCGTTTTGATCGGCCTCAGTTAACTCGGTGTAATTAGCGCTCAAACTTCATTGGCCAATGGCGGCCATGTTTTTTGAGATACGCCAATGTCCATTTAGATATTTATGTAGAATGAGACAAAGACACACCATACCAAATAATAAGTCAACCGGGCAAACTGTTGCGTAGTTATAGCCATTTTCTAGCTCATTCAAATTATAGCGCCATCTAGTGGCCAAACGCCACTGTTTTTTTATTGTGACCCCGGACTGAGGGTCTACACATGTGTTCCAAGCCCCATGAAGATATCTCAAACAGTTCAGGAGTTATTGTCATTTTTGCTAAATATGTTACTTCCGGTTTGGATGTTTTAGCGCCACCTAGCGACCGTGAATTGAAAATTGAACTTTTTTTTAATAATTATTCATATTCACACTCCACAGAACTCATCAGCGTTGGTTTGGTTCCAATAGGGCAAAAATCCAGGGACTAGTTCATTTTTTTTTTTTTTCATAAAATGCTAATTAGCGAAAAATCTATAATGGCGGAAATGAAATCGGAGATATACGTTTTTTAAGTTTTGAGCCAGTGATTACACTGATATAAGACACTTGGGTGTGCGATAAATGGTTTCGGAGTAACAAGCGCAAACGCGTTTGGTATTGCTATAGCGCCACCTATGGGTCGATATGGCTGGCTCCGTGTATCTGAGTAGCGACAAGGACTACTACCATCTGACCAAGTCTCAGCTCTGTCGGCCTTACGGTTTGGGCTGCAGTATCAGTTTTATGGCAGAATAATAATAAGAAGAAGAATTAAAGCTGCAAGCAGCATTTAGCGGGTTCGAGCAGTCTAAGGCCTCTATTGGCCTTGCCATTGTCAACTAGGCTCAGGAATGGCACCGTAACAAATCCACAACGAATGACACTCTTCCACACCAAGAAATATGACAGAAACGGTTGGTAACCTTTAATACAGACCATGCATGCGTACACTCGTATGCAAAAACGGGCGTAAACCGATAATACCTAAGGGACGAGTGCAATAAACCATTTCTCATGTCTCTATGATGATTTGTTGCAGAGATAGAGATCTTGCTAAACGGTTGCTAAGCTAACCTGTTCGGTTGCCATGGGTGTCAATTAATACCTGTCAATTAATAACACATCAAACCACAAGTCAAACGAACCAAGCCCCGTGTCTTTATAATATTCTACTGCAGAGATGTAGGTCTGGCTAGACGATTGCAAAAAATAATCTGTTTGGTTGCTAAGGGCGTGGCTTGGCAGCTGTCAATTGATAAAGAATGAAGCCATTAGCAAAACAAAGCAACTCCTGTGTCTCTAAAACATTCTATTGCACATATATAGGTCTTTTTTTTAATACAATGCACATTCTTCAAAATAGCTTATTTTGTGTTCTGAAGAATTGATAAAAAAAATACGACCAATTTAAATAGATAATTGATTCACATTCATGGTCTGCAACAATATTCCAGAAGACCTTGCCATTTAAGTGATGCTTATTTGGTTGAGTCTGGTGACTCTGAAGGCCATTGGAGTACAGTGAGCTCATTGTCATGTTCAAGAAACCAGTTTGAGATCATTTGAGCTTTCTGACATGGTTGATTTTTTTACTGCTGGAAGTAGCCATCAAAACATGGACATGGTTGGCAACAATCCTCAGGTGGTATGTGTTATCTAATATATCCCATACCATATATCCAATTGTTTCTCCATTTTGATGCTCGGTTTGAACTTCAGCAACTGTGTTTACCACGTCTAGAAGCCAAAATGGATTGAGTTTATGCTATGTGACTGGCTGATTAGCAATTTGACTAGCAAATGATGTATTTATTAAAGACAAGTTTAAAATAGTAATTTTAAATGTATGATATTTCACCTTTTTGACTGTTGTGAAGGCATGCCTCTTCCGATAAGAATCACATGTTGCATGCTTGTTTTGTGTCATAATAGGTATAATAGAACTTAATGGCAAGTCAGTTGGATTAATTATTAAGGAGTGGTGACCTTCACCACACTCGTTTCACGCTAATATGATAAAGGACCCTGTTATGGTCACAAAAAAAAAAACTCAACATGTTTTTGATGATTATTGACCTAGAGAGTCCAGAGAAATGTACTGTGGTGGAAATTTTGTAATTGCTTGAAAATCCTTGAACAAGTTTGCAAAAGTAGGTTTTATACATCATCACCAATAACTCACAAACCATTTGATAGACATCAATGGTTCAAGAGGCAAAGTTGTTATGAATGAGGAGATCTATCGTTTGATATCAATAGTTTGTGTATGAGTCAAATGTCACATGACACAAAGTTGTCCAGGCCACCAAAATACATGTACATTTTGCCTTTTTTAATGTTTTAGCGCCACCTAGTATCCAAACGCCACCTTCCTTTGTATGTGACCTTGGAGTGATGGTCTACACATATCATCTGAGCCCCATGATGATATGTTAAGCCGTTCTGGATTTATGGCCATTTTAATGTGATAGGCTCAGACCATTTTAAGTTTTGGCGTCCCTAAGCAGCGGTGAAAGAAAAATTCAACTTTTTTTCAATGATTATTTACATACTCACTCCACAGAAGTCATCTGCATTGGTTTGGTTCCGATCGGTTGAAAAACCAGGAACTAGTTCGCGAAAGTAGGTTTTTGACATCATCAGCGATAACTCACGAACCGTTTGATCGACAGAAGAGTGTCCAGAGGCAAAGTTGCGCAGAATGAAGAGTACTATCATATTATAACCATAGTTTGGGTAAATGTCAAATATCACGTGATACACAGTTGTGCATGCACTCCAAAAGCGCTATTACGCCCCCCGGTGGCCGAATAAGTTCATGTTTCTTACACACCGTCAGGACCATGAGACAAATAAGCCCAGTGAGTGGCGTTTTGATCGGCCTCCGTTAACCCGGCGTAATGAGTGCTCAAACTTCATCGACCAATGGCGGCCATGTTTTTTGATATACGCCAATGTCCATTTAGATATTTATGTAGAATGAGACAAAGACACACCATACCAAATAATAAGTCAATCGGGCAAACTGTTGCGTAGTTATAGCCATTTTCTAGCTCATTCAAATTATAGCGCCATCTAGTGGCCAAACGCCACTGTTTTTTTATTGTGACCCCGGACTGAGGGTCTACACATGTGTTCCAAGCCCCATGAAGATATCTCAAACAGTTCAGGAGTTATGGCCATTTTAGCTAAATATGTTACTTCCGGTTTGGATGTTTTAGCGCCACCTAGCGACCGTGAATTGAAAATTGAACTTTTTTTTAATAATTATTCATATTCACACTCCAAAGAACTCATCAGCGTTGGTTTGGTTCCAATAGGGCAAAAATCCAGGGACTAGTTCATTTTTTTTTTTTTTCATAAAATGCTAATTAGCGAAAAATCTATAATGGCGGAAATGAAATCGGAGATATACGTTTTTTAAGTTTTGAGCCAGTGATTACACTGATATAAGACACTTGGGTGTGCGACAAACGGTTTCGGAGTAAAAAGCGCAAACGCGTTTGGTATTGCTATAGCGCCACCTATGGGTCGATATGGCTGGCTCCGTGTATCTGAGTAGCGACAAGGACTACTACCATCTGACCAAGTCTCAGCTCTGTCGGCCTTACGGTTTGGGCTGCAGTATCAGTTTTATGGCAGAATAATAATAAGAAGAAGAATAATAAAACCAACAAATACAATAGGTTTCTAGCCCTTCGGGCTCGAACCCTAATTAAAGCTGCAAGCAGCATTTAGCGGGTTCGAGCGATTTAAGGCATCTAAGGTACGTCTGCCATCGCCGACCAGTTTCAAGAATCGCACCATAACAGATCAAGGACGGACGACACTCTAGCGCACCAAGTAAAATGTCAGAAACGTTTAATACAGTTGCAGAGATATAGATCTTGCTAAAAGGTTGCTAAGCTAATCTGTTTGGTTGCTATTGGCGTGGAATGGCACCTGCCAATTAATAACACATTAAACCACAAGTCATGCGAAACAACTCCAGTGACTCTGCGATGCTCTATTGCAGAGATGGAGGTCTAGCTTCATGGTTGCTAAGTTAACAGTTTAGTTGCTATGGATGTGGTATGGCACCTGCCAATTGATATTACATTAAGTCACAAGTGAAATTAACCGAACCCCTGTGTCTCTACAATATTCAACTGCAGAGATATAGGTCTGTGTAAATGATTGTTAAGCTAATCTGTTTAGTGGCTATGGGCATAGCTTGTCACCTTCATATTATAATACACTTTTCCATGAGTAGAACGAAGCAACTTCTTTGTCTCTATGACATTCTATTGCAGAGATATTGGTCTTTTTGGTTAATTTAATGCATATTTTTCAAAATAGCCTCTTTTGTGTTTTGAAGAATTAAAATTGAATTAAAATTTAGGACCATTTTAAATGGATACATTGATTCATATTCATGAATACATTGTGGTCAGTAAGACATTGACATTGTCTGCAATAATATTTTAGAAGGCCGTGCCATTTAAATTATGTTTCTTTGGTAGACGCGCCTCACATGATATATCCCATTTCTTCTCAAGTTTGATGTTTGGTTTGAACTTCAGGAAGTCATGTTTACCATGTCTAAATGCCTAAATGCATTGAGTTGCTGCCATGTGACTGGCTGAGTAGCAATTTGGGTTTACATGCAATTAAACTGGTTTTATCTAATAAAGGTGTGTTGTATATATATATATCAATACAGCATCATAAAAGCAGCCAGACATGTGCTATATTTATAGATGTGTAAATATGCAGCAACGTTTAATGTGTAATACATTATATTTTTTAACACTGTCTTCCTGTGAAACACATTTCATTCCACACACATGCACAGTCTCGATCACGCAAGACACACAGAACTATACTGTGCATTTACACTCTTATGATACAGAGGGAAATGATACCCATAAACATACACACATGCACACTACACACCTTTATCCTGCACACATTTATCGTTCCTTAAGCAAAGCTACATGCATTGTGATCTGGTGACTCTATAAGAAAACCATTGAAATGAATGATATTTCACCTTTTTATCATTTATGAAGGAATGCCTCTTCCTATGAGCATCACATTTTGCATCCTTGTTAAGTGTCATAATATGTATAATAGTACTAAATGGCAAGTCAGTTGGATTATTTCTTAAGGAGTAGCGACCTATAACATACTCGTTTCACGCTAATATAATAAAGCACCCTGTTATGGTCACAAAACTAAAAAATACTCAACATATTTTTGATGATTATTGACCTAGAGAGTCCAAAGAAATGTACTGTGGTGGAAATTTTGAAATTGCTTGAAAATCCTTGAACAAGTTAGCAAAAGTAGGTTTTTTACATCATCACCAATAACTCACAAACCATTTGATAGACATCAATGGTTCAAGAGGCAAAGTTGTTATGAATAAGGAGATCTATCGTTTGATATGAATAGTTTTTGTATTAGTCAAATGTCACGTGACACAGAGTTGTCTAGGCCACCAAAAGACATGTACATTTAGCCATTTTTACTGTTATAGCACCACCTAGTGTCCAAACGCCATGTTATTTTGTATGGGACCTCGGAGTGATGATCTACATATATTTCCCGAGGCATATGATGATATGTTAAGCCGTTCTGGATTTATGGCCATTTAAATGTGATAGGCTCCACCCATTCTTTTATTTTGGCGCCCCTAAGCGACCGTGAAAGGAAATTTCTACTTTTTTTCAATAATCATTTACAAACACTTCCCACAGAAGTCATCTGCATTGTTTTGGTTCCGATCGGTCGAAAATCCAACGACTAGTTTGCGAAGGTAGGTTTTTGACCTCATCAGCGATAACTCACAAACTATTCGATTGACAGAAGTTGTTCCAGAGGCAAAGTTGCTCAGATAGAAGAGTACTATCCTATGATACCAATAGTTTCTGTATATGTCAAATGTCACGTGATACACAATTGTTTAAGCACTCCTAAAGCGTTATTTCGCCCCCCGGTGGCCGAATGAGTTCACATTTCTTACAGACCTTAAAGACCATGAGACGAATAAGCCCAGCGAGCGTTGTTTTGTTCGGCCTCCGTTAACCCGGTCTAATAAGTGCTCAAACTTCATTGGCCAATGGCGGCCATGTTTTTTAAGATACGCCAATGTCCTTTTAGATATTCATGTAGAATGAGACAAAGACACACCATACCAAATAATAAGTCAATCGGGCAAACTGTTGCGTAGTTATGGCCATTTTGTAGCTCATCCAAATTATAGCGCCACCTAGTGGCCAAACGCAGGATTCTTTTTACTGTGACCCCGGATTGAGGGTCTACACATATGTTCCAAGCCCCATGAAGATATCTCAAACAGTTCAGGAGTAATGGCCATTTTAGTTCAATATGTTACTTCCGTTTTGGACATTTTTGCGCCCTCTAGCAATGGGGGATGAAAATTTCAACTTTTTTTTAATAATTATTCATATTCACACTCCACAGAACTCATCAGCGTTGGTTTGGTTCCAATAGGGCAAAAATCCAGGGACTAGTTCATTTTTTATTTTTTTCATAAAATGCTAATTAGCGAAAAAATTTGCATACCGGAAATGAATTCGGAGATATACATTTTTTAAGTTTTGAGCCAGTGATTACTCTGATATAAAATACTTGGGTGTGCAACAAACGGTTTAGGAGTAACATGCGTAAACGCGTTTTTTATCGCTGTAGCGCCACCTATGGGTCGATTTGGCTGGCTCCGTGTATCTGAGTAGCGACAAGGACTACAACCATCTGACCAAGTCTCAGCCCTGTCGGCCTTACGGTTTGGGCTGCAGTATCAGTTCTAGGGAAGAAGTATAATAATAATAATAAAACCAACAAATACAATAGGTTTCTAGCCCTTCGGGCTCGAACCCTAATTAAAGCTGCAAGCAGCCTTTAAGCGGGTTTCGAGAATTTGCGCCATTCAATGCAGTTATGCATCCACGAACAGGCTAAGGGGTCAAACCCCAACGAACCCACGATGGATCAAAGTCCCACACACAGAAAAATTATAGAAATGATCAGTATCACCTCAAAGTAGCGTTGCATGATTACACACTCATGACTAGCTGTTTTCCCTTAATAAAAACAACAAAATAAACTTATTCAAAGTTGGTTGGTGTCAGGTAATGGTGTCATAAAATACTGCCTGCAGGTGTAGCCTTTGTCCCCTAGCAGGATTCCATCATAGTCACCTGTATAATAGAAACATGCAGTTCTGTTAGGCCCAAAATTAGTAATCCAGTTAGTTTGTAAAGTCTATTTGACTTGTCACGTCCAAATAATGTGCATAACTCTCTGAAGATACTTGAGTCGTGAACAGAGCCTGGCCATTTCGCCACCAGATTTATAATGTGGAACATAGTCACACACCATCTAAGAGATGTGTTGTATAATTGAATACATTCCCTTGAATAATTATCAAACTAAATGTTATGAATGTTTACTGGCATGGTCATTTCATAATCTTTATGATCAATAATAATGTACCTGCAATAGAGAATTTAGAAATTGCTTAAAAAAATCAAAGAACTAGTTAGCAAAAGTCAGTTTTAAACACCATCACCGATAACTCGTGAACCGTTTGTGTGACATCAATGGATCAAGAGGCAAAGTTGTTCAGAATGAAGAGGAGGACTATTAAATGATATCATTAGTTTGTGTAAGTGTCAAATGTCATGTGATACACAATTGTTTAAGATATGAGATACACGTCAATTTTACTGTTTTAGCGCCACCTAGTGTCCAAACGCTACCTTCTTTTGTACGTGACCTTGGAGTGATGGTCTACACATATGTTCCGAGCCGCATGATGATATGTTAAGCCATTCTGGATTTATGGCCATTTTAATGTGATAGGATCCGCCCATTTTAAGTTTTGGCATCCCTTAGCAATGGTGAAAGGAAATTTCAACTTTTTTTCAATGATTATTTACATTCACACTCCACAGATGTCATCTGCATTGGTTTGGTTCCGATTGGTTGAAAAACCAAGGACTAGTTCGCGAAAGTAGGTTTTGACATCATCAGCGATAACTCAAAAACCGTTTGATTGACAGAAGCGTGTCAAGAAGCAAAGTTGTTCAGAATGAGAAGAGCTATCATATGATACAATAGTTTCTGTATATGTCAAATGTCACGTGATACACAGTTGTTTATGCACTCCAAAAGCGTTATTTCGCCCCCCGGTGGCCGAATAAGTTCACGTTTCTTATAGACCTTCAGGACCATGAGTCGAACAAGTCCAGCAAGTGTCGTTTCGATCGGCCTCAGTTAACCCTGTCTAATGAGTGCTCACATTTAATTGACCGATGGCAGACATGTTTTTTGAGATACGCCAAAGTCCTTTTATACAGTCAAGGTTCATGACACAAAGACACACCATACCAAATAATATGTCGATCGGGCAAACGGTTGCTTAGTTATAGCCCTTTTCGAGTTCTTTGCTATTATAGCGCCACCTAGTGGCCAAACACCGAGTTTTTTTTATTGTGACCCCGGACTGAGGGTCTACACATATGGTCTAAGCCCCGTGAAGATATCTCAAACCGTTCTCTAGGTATAGCCATTTTAATGAAATAGGCTACTTCCGGGTTTGACGTTTTGATGCCCCCTAGCGACCCTGAATCGAAATTTCAACTTTTTTTCAATGAATATTTACATTCACACTCTACAGAATTCATCAGCGTTGGTTTGGTTCCGATCGGGCAAAAATCCAGGGACTAGTTCATTTTTTTTTTTTTTCCTAAAATGCAAATTAGCGGGAAAATTTGCATACCGGAAATGAAATCGGGGATATACGTTTTTTAGGTTTTGAGCCAATGATTACAATGATATAAAACACTTGGGTGTGCGACAAACGGTTTAGGAGTAACGAGCGTTAACGTGCGCAAACACGCTTTTCATCGCTGTAGCGCCACCTATGGGCCGATTTGGCTGGGTCACTGTATCTGAGTAGCCTGCACAGATACAACCAAATGACCAAGTGTCGAGTTTCTACGACTTACGGTTTGGGCTGGGCGACCGGTTTTATGGCGGAAAAATAATAATAATAATAAAAATCCTTACAAAAACAATAGGTTTTCAGCACTTCGTGCTCGAAACCCTAATTAAAGCTGCAAGCAGCATTTAGCGGGTTCGAGCAGTCTAAGGCCTCTATTGGCCTTGCCATTGTCAACTAGGCTCAGGAATGGCACCGTAACAAATCCACAACGAATGACACTCTTCCACACCAAGAAATATGACAGAAACGGTTGGTAACTTTTAATACAGACCATGCATGCGTACACTCGTATGCAAAAACGGGCTTAAACCGATAATACCTAAGGGACGAGTGCAATAAACCAATTCTCATGTCTCTATGATGATTTGTTGCAGAGATAGAGATCTTGCTAAATGGTTGCTAAGCTAACCTGTTCGGTTGCCATGGGTGTCAATTAAAACCTGTCAATTAATAACACATCAAACCACAAGTCAAACGAACCAAGCCCCGTGTCTTTATAATATTCTACTGCAGAGATGTAGGTCTGGCTAGACGATTGCAAAAAATAATCTGTTTGGTTGCTAAGGGCGTGGCTTGGCAGCTGTCAATTGATAAAGAATGAAGCCATTAGCAAAACAAAGCAACTCCTGTGTCTCTAAAACATTCTATTGCACATATATAGGTCTTTTTTTTAATACAATGCACATTCTTCAAAATAGCTTATTTTGTGTTCTGAAGAATTGATAAAAAAAATACGACCAATTTAAATAGATAATTGATTCACATTCATGGTCTGCAACAATATTCCAGAAGACCTTGCCATTTAAGTGATGCTTATTTGGTTGAGTCTGGTGACTCTGAAGGCCATTGGAGTACAGAGAGCTCATTGTCATGTTCAAGAAACCAGTTTGAGATCATTTGAGCTTTCTGACATGGTCCATTTTTTACTGCTGGAAGTAGCCATCAAAACATGGACTTGGTTGGCAACAATCCTCAGGTGGTATGTGTTATCTAATATATCCCATACCATATATCCAATTGTTTCTCCATTTTGATGCTCGGTTTGAACTTCAGCAAGTGTGTTTACCACGTCTAGAAGCCAAAATGGATTGAGTTTATGCTATGTGACTGGCTGATTAGCAATTTGACTAGCAAATGATGTATTTATTAAAGACAAGTTTAAAATAGTAATTTTAAATGTATGATATTTCACCTTTTTGACTGTTGTGAAGGCATGCCTCTTCCGATAAGAATCACATGTTGCATGCTTGTTTTGTGTCATAATATGTATAATAGTACTTAATGGCAAGACAGTTGGATTAATTATTAAGGAGTGGTGACCTTCACCACACTCTTTTCACGCTAATATAATAATGAGCCCTGTTATGGTCACAAAAAAAAAAACTCAACATGTTTTTGATGATTATTGACCTAGAGAGTCCAGAGAAATGTACTGTGGTGTAAATTTTGTAATTGCTTGAAAATCCTTGAACAAGTTTGCAAAAGTAGGTTTTATACATCATCACCAATAACTCACAAACCATTTGATAGACATCAATGGTTCAAGAGGCAAAGTTGTTATGAATGAGGAGATCTATCGTTTGATATCAATAGTTTGTGTATTAGTCAAATGTCACATGACACAAAGTTGTCCAGGCCACCAAAATACATGTACATTTTGCCTTTTTTAATGTTTTAGCGCCACCTAGTATCCAAACGCCACCTTCCTTTGTATGTGACCTTGGAGTGATGGTCTACATATATTTCCCGAGGCATATGATGATATGTTTAGCTTTTCTGGATTTATGGCCATTTAAATGTGATAGGCTCCACCCATTTTTTATTTTGGCGCCCCTAAGCGACCGTGAAAGGAAATTTTAACTTTTTTTCAATAATTATTTACAAACACTTCCCAAAGAAGTCATCTGCATTGTTTTGGTTCCGATCGGTCGAAAATCCAACGACTAGTTCGCGAAAGTAGGTTTTTGACATCATCAGCAATAACTCACGAACCGTTCGATCGATAGAAGTTGTTCCAGAGGCAAAGTTGCTCAGAATGAAGAGTACTATCATATGATACCAATAGTTTCTGTATATGTCAAATGTCACGTGATACACAATTGTTTAAGCACTCCTAAAGCGTTATTTCGCCCCCCGGTGGCCGAATGAGTTCACATTTCTTACAGACCTTAAAGACCATGAGACGAATAAGCCCAGCGAGCGTCGTTTTGTTCGGCCTCCGTTAACCCGGTCTAATAAGTGCTCAAACTTCATTGGCCAATGGCGGCCATGTTTTTTAAGATACGCCAATGTCCTTTTAGATATTCATGTAGAATGAGAAAAAGACACACCATACCAAATAATAAGTCAATCGGGCAAACTGTTGCGTAGTTATGGCCATTTTCTAGCTCATTCAAATTATAGCGCCACCTAGTGGCCAAACGCAGCATTTTTTTTACCTTGACCCCGGATTGAGGGTCTACACATATGTTCCAAGCCCCATGAAGATATCTCAAACAGTTCAGGAGTTATGGCCATTTTAGTTCAATATGTTACTTCAGTTTTGGACATTTTTGCGCCCTCTAGCGATGGGGGATGAAAATTTCAACTTTTTTTTAATAATTATTCATATTCACACTCCACAGAACTCATCAGCGTTGGTTTGGTTCCGATAGGGCAAAAATCCAGGGACAAGTTCATTTTTAATTTTTTTCATAAAATGCTAATTAGCGAAAAAATTTGCATACCGGAAATGAAAATGGAGATATACGTTTTTTAAGTTTTGAGCCAGTGATTACTCTGATATAAAACACTTGGGTGTGCGACAAACGGTTTAGGAGTAACAAGCGTAAACGCGTTTTTTATCGCTGTAGCGCCACCTATGGGTCGATTTGGCTGGCTCCGAGTATCTGAGTAGCGACAAGGACTACTACCATCTGACCGAGTCTCAGCTCTGTCGGCCTTACGGTTTGGGCTGCAGTATCAGTTCTAGGGAAGAAGTATAATAATAAATATAGCTGCAAGCAGCAATCATCGGGTTCGAGCAGTCCAAGGCGTCTAAGGGGTCGACTAGGCTCGGGAATCGCACCATTACAATCCACGACGGATGTCAGTCTCCCACACCAAGAAAAATGACGGAACAATGACAGCCATGAGACTGGTTGAGTATCAATTTGGGTTTACATGCAATTAAACTGGTGTACGTAATAAACGTTTGTTATGTACATAAATACAGCATCTTACAACCAGCCAGACATGTGCTATATTTATAAATGTATAAATAAGGACCAATGTTTAATGTTTAATACATTTAATTTTTATCACTGTCGTATTGTGAGACAGATTTCATTCCACACACATGCACAGTCTCAATCACACACGACACACAGAAGTATAAAGTACATTCACACTCTTATGAAACAGAGAGAAATTATATCCATAAATACACACACATACACACACAGAACATGTAATACATACGCACGTATGCACACATAATATAATATACAATAAGCCGCTACAGTGAAACAATATGCATTGTGATCTGTTGACTATAAAAAAGCCATTGAAATGAATGATATTTCGTCTTTTTGAGTGTTATGAAGGCATGCATCTTCCGATGACCTTCACATTTTGCATGCTTGTTTAGTGTCATAAAAGTATAATAATCCTTAATGACAAGTCAGTTGGATTATTCATTAAGGAGGAGTGAGCTTTCAGGTGTACTTTTGAGGTTAATATAATAAAAGTACATCTTTAACATCTTTAACATCATCACCAATAACTTGCCAACTGTTTGATTGACATCAATGGATCAAGAGGCAAAGTTGTTCAGAATGAGGAGAACTATCATATGATTATATTAGTTTGTGTAAATGACAAAATGTCACGTGATACACAATTGTTTAAACAATGAAATACGCATCAATTTTGCCATTTTTATCGTTATAGCGCCACCTAGTGTCCAAATGCCACGTTCTTTTGTAGTTGACCTCGGAGTGATGGTCTACACATATGTTCCGAGGCCCATGATGATATGTTAAACCATTCTGGATTAATAGGCATTCTAATTTGATAGGCTCCGCCCATTTTTTTATTTTGGCGCCCCTATTCAACCAGGAAAGAAAATTTCAACTTTTTTTGGATAACTATTTACCTTCACACTCCACACAAGTCATCTACATTGGTTTGGGTCTGATCGGTTGAAAAACCCACGACTAGTTCGCGAAAGTAGTTTTTTGACATCATCAGCGATAACTCACGAAGCGTTTGATCGACAGAAATGGTTCCAGAGGCAAAGTTGCTCAGAATAAGAAAAGCTATCATATGATACCATTAGTTTGGGTATATGTCAAATGTCACGTGATACACAGTTGTTCATGCACTCCAAAAGCGTTATTACGCCCCCCGGTGGCCGAATAAGTTCATGTTTCTTACAGACCTTAAGGACCATGAGACGAATAAGCCCAGCGAGTGTCGTTTTGATCGGTCTCCGTTAACCCGGTGTAATGAGTGCTCAAAATTCATCGACCAATGGCGAACATGTTTTTTGAGATACGCCAATGTCCTTTTAGTTATTCATGTAGCATGAGACAAAGACCCACCATACCAAATATCAAGTCATTCGGGCAAAGGATTGCGTAGTTATAGCCATTTTCTAGCTCATTCAAATTATAGCGCCACCTAGTGGCCAAACGCCGCAGTTTTTTTATTGTGACCCCGGACTGAGGGTCTACACATGTGTTCCAAGCCCCATGAAGATATCTCAAATGGTTTACGAGTTATGGCCGTTTTAGCTAAATATTCCACTTCCGGTTTGGACGTTTTAGCGCCACCTAGCGGCCGTGAGTGGAAAATTCAACTTTTTTTTGATAACTATTTACATTCACACTCAACAGAATTCATCAGCGTTGGTTTGGTTTCGATCGGGCAAAAATCCAGGGACTAGTTCATTTTCTTTATTGATGCATAAAATGCAAATTAGCGAAAAAATTTGCATACCGGAAATGAAATCGGAGATATACGTTTTTTAAGTTTTGACCCAGTGATTACACTGATATAAGACACTTGGGTGTGCGACAAACGGTTTAGGAGTATCGGGGGCAAACGCGCTTTTTATCGTTGTAGCGCCACCTATGGGCCGATTTGGCTGGCTCCGTGTATCTGAGTAGCGACAAGGACTACTACCATCTGACCGAGTCTCAGCTCTGTCGGCTTTACGGTTTGGGCTGCAGCATCAGTTTTAGGGCAGAATAATAATAAGAATAATAATAAAACCAACAAATACAATAGGTTTCTAGCCCTTCGGGCTCGAACCCTAATAATAAAACCAACAAATACAATAGGTTTCTAGCCCTTCGGGCTCGAACCCTAAATATAACTGCAAGCAGTAATCATCGGGTTCGAGCAGTCTAAGGCCTCTATTGGCCTTGCCATTGTCAACTAGGCTCAGGAATGGCACCGTAACAAATCCACAACGAATGACACTCTTCCACACCAAGAAATATGACAGAAACGGTCGGTAACTTTTAATACAGACCATGCATGCTTACACTCGTATGCAAAAACGGGCGTAAACCGATAATACCTAAGGGACGAGTGCAATAAACCATTTCTCATGTCTCTACTGATGATTTGTTGCAGAGATAGAGATCTTGCTAAACGGTTGCTAAGCTAACCTGTTCGGTTGCCATGGGTGTGAATAATACCTGTCAATTAATAACACATCAAACCACAAGTCAAACGAACCAAGCCCCGTGTCTTTATAATATTCTACTGCAGAGATGTAGGTCTGGCTAGACGATTGCAAAAAATAATCTGTTTGGTTGCTAAGGGCGTGGCTTGGCAGCTGTCAATTGATAAAGAACTGAAGCCATAAGCAAAACAAAGCAACTCCTGTGTCTCTAAAACATTCTATGCACATATATAGGTCTTTTTTTTAATACAATGCACATTCTTCAAAATAGCTCATTTTGTGTTCTGAAGAAATTGATTAAAAAAAATAAGACCAATTTAAATAGATAATTGATTCACATTCATGGTCTGCAACAATATTCCAGAAGACCTTGCCATTTAACTGATGCTAATTTGGTTGAGTCTGGTGACTCTGAAGGCCATTGGAGTACAGTGAGCTCATTGTCATGTTCAAGAAACCAGTTTGAGATCATTTGAGCTTTCTGACATGGTCCATTTTTTACTGCTGGAAGTAGCCATCAAAACATGGACTTGGTTGGCAACAATCCTCAGGTGGTATGTGTTATCTAATATATCCCATACCATATATCCAACTTGTTTCTCCATTTTGATGCTCGGTTTGAACTTCAGCAAGTGTGTTTACCACGTCTAGAAGCCAAAATGGATTGAGTTTATGCTATGTGACTGGCTGATTAGCAATTTGATTAGCAAATGATGTATTTATTAAAGACAAGTTTAAAATAGTAATTTTAAATGTATGATATTTCACCTTTTTGACTGTTGTGAAGGCATGCCTCTTCCGATAAGAATCACATGTTGCATGCTTGTTTTTTGTCATAATATGTATAATAGTACTTAATGGCAAGTCAGTTGGATTAATTATTAAGGAGTAGCGACCTTCACCGTACTCGTTTCACGCTAATATAATAAAGGACCCTGTTATGGTCACAAAACAAAAAAAACTCAACATGATTTTGATGATTATTGACCTAGAGAGTCCAGAGAAATGTACTGTGGTGGAAATTTTGAAATTGCTTGAAAATCCTTGAACAAGTTTGCAAAAGTAGTTTTTTTACATCATCACCAATAACTCACAAACCATTTGATAGACATCAATGGTTCAAGAGGCAAAGTTGTTATGAATGAGGAGATCTATCGTTTGATATCAATAGTTTGTTTATTAGTCAAATGTCACGTGACACACCGTTGTCTAGGCCACCAAAAGACATGTACATTTAGCCATTTTTAATATTATAGCGCCACCTAGTGTCCAAACGCCACGTTATTTTGTATGTGACCTCGGAGTGATGGTCTACATATATTTCCCGAGGCATATGATGATATGTTTAGCTGTTCTGGATTTAAGGCCATTTAAATGTGATAGGCTCCACCCATTCTTTTATTTTGGCGCCCCTAAGCAACCGTGAAAGGAAATTTCTACTTTTTTTCAATAAGTATTTACAAACACTTCCCACAGAAGTCATCTGCATTGTTGTGGTTCCGATCGGTCGAAAATCCAACGACTAGTTTGCGAAGGTAGGTTTTTGACCTCATCAGCGATTATTCACAAACTGTTCGATTGACAGAAGTTGTTCCAGAGGCAAAGTTGCTCAGAATGAAGAGTACTATCATATGATACCAATAGTTTCTGTATATGTCAAATGTCACGTGATACACAATTGTTATAGCACTCCTAAAGCGTTATTTCGCCCCCCGGTGGCCGAATGAGTTCACATTTCTTACAGACCTTAAAGACCATGAGACGAATAAGCCCAGCGAGCGTCGTTTTGTTCGGCCTCCGTTAACCCGGTCTAATAAGTGCTCAAACTTCATTGGCCAATGGCGGACATGTTTTTTAGGATACGCCAATGTCCTTTTAGATATTCATGTAGAATGAGACAAAGACACACCATACCAAATAATAAGTCAATCGGGCAAACTGTTGCGTAGTTATAGCCATTTTCTAGCTCATTCAAATTATAGCGCCACCTAGTGGCCAAACGCCGCATTTTTTTTTATTGTGACCCCGGATTGAGGGTGTACACATATGTTAAAAGCCCCATGAAGATATCTCAAACAGTTAAGGAGTTATGGCCATTTTAGTTCAATATGTTACTTCCGTTTTGGACATTTTTGCGCCCTCTAGCGATGGGGGATGAAAATTTCAACTTTTTTTTAATAATTATTCATATTCACACTCCACAGAACTCATCAGCGTTGGTTTGGTTCCAATAGGGCAAAAATCCAGGGACTAGTTCATTTTTAATTTTTTTCATAAAATGCTAATTAGCGAAAAAATTTGCATACCGGAAATGAAATCAGAGATATACGTTTTTTAAGTTTTGAGCCAGTGATTACACTGATATAAGACACATGGGTGTGCGAAAAACGGTTTAGGAGTAACAAGCGTTAACGCGTTCGGCATCGCTGTAGCGCCACCTATGGGCCGATTTGGCTGGTTCCGTGTATCTGAGTAGCGACAAGGACTACAACCATCTGACCAAGTCTCAGCCCTGTCGGCCTTACGGTTTGGGCTGCAGTATCAGTTCTAGGGAAGAAGTATAATAATAATAATAAAACCAACAAATACAATAGGTTTCTAGCCCTTCGGGCTCGAACCCTAAAAATCCTTACAAAAACAATAGGTTTTCAGCACTTCGTGCTCGAAACCCTAATAATAAAACCAACAAATACAATAGGTTTCTAGCCCTTCGGGCTCGAACCCTAATAAAACCAACAAATACAATAGGTTTCTAGCCCTTCGGGCTCGAACCCTAATTAAAGCTGCAAGCAGCCTTTAAGCGGGTTTCGAGTATTTGCGCCATTCAATGGAGCAGTACATCCACGAACAGGCTAAGGGGTCAAACCCCAACAAACCCACGACGGATCAAAGTCCCACACACACAGAAAAGTGATAGAAATGATCAGTATTAGCTCACAGAAGCGTTGCATGCTTACACACTCATGACTAGCTGTTTTCTCTCGATAAAACAACAAAATAATCTAATTCAAAGTTGGTTGGTGTCAGGTAATGGTGTCATAAAATACTGCCTGCAGGCATAGCCTTTGTCCCCTAGCAGGATTCCATCATAGTCACCTGTATAATAGAAACATGCAGTTCTGTTGGGCCCAAGATTAGTAATCTATTTAGTTTGTAAAGTCTATTTGACTTGCCACGTTTAAATAATGTGCATAACTCTCTAGGATACTTGGGTCGTGCACAGAGCCTGGCCATTTCGCTACCACATTGATACTATGATATATAGTCACACACCATCTAAGAGATTTGTTTTATAATTGAATACATTCCCTTGAATAATTATCAAACTAAATGTTATGAATCTCACCTTCACATTTATACTGTGAACCCCATTTTGGGCCACAAAATCCCCTTCATTGTGACCTGGGGGTGCCTTGATGGCAATGTGTGTGCAGTCTATGGCACCAATCACATTAGGGAAGCCGGGAGACAATCGCGTCATATTAACTGGCATGGTCATTTTTTAATCTCTATTGATAAATTATAATGTGCCTGCAATAGAGCATTTTAAATTGCTTGAAAATCATAGAACTAGTTAGCAAAAGTCAGTTTTTAAACCCCATCACCGATAACTCGTGAACCTTTTGTTTGACATCAATGCATCAAGAGGCAAAGTTGTTCAGAATGAAGAGGAGGACTATCGAATGATATCATTAGTTTGTGTAAATGTCAAATGTCATATGATACACAATTGTTTAAAAATGAGATGCATGTCAACATACTGTTTTAGCGCCACCTAGTGTCCAAATGCCACCTTCTTTTGTAGATGACCTCGGAGTGATGGTCTACACATATCATCAGAGCCCCATGATGATATGTTAAGCCGTTCTGGATTTATGGCCATTTTAATGTGATAGGATCCGCCCATTTTAAGTTTTGGCATCCCTAAGCAATGGTGAAAGGAAATTTCAACTTTTTTTCAATGATTATTTACATTCACACTCCACAGAAGTCATCTGCATTGGTTTGGTTCCGATCGGTTGAAAAACCAGGAACTAGTTCGCGAAAGTAGGTTTTTGACATCATCAGCGATAACTCACGAACCGTTTGATCGACAGAAGAGTGTCCAGAGGCAAAGTTGTTCAGAATGAGAAGAGCAATCTTATGATACCAATAGTTTCTGTATATGTCAAATGTCACGTGATACAGAATTGTTTATGCACTCCAGAAGCGTTATTACGCCCCCCGGTGGCCAAATGAGTTCACATTTCTTACAGACCTTAAAGACCGTGAGACGAATAAGCCCAGCGAGTGTCGTTTTGATCTGCCTCCGTTTACCCGGTCTAATGAGTGCTCAAACTTCACTGGCCGATGGCAGACATGTTTTTTGAGAAACGCCAAAGTCCTTTTATATAGTCAAGGTTCATGACACAAAGACACACCATACCAAATAATATGTCGATCGGGCAAACGGTTGCGTAGTTATAGCCCTTTTCGAGTTCTTTGCTATTATAGCGCCACCTAGTAGCCAAACGCCGCAATTTTTTTATTGTGACCCTGGACTGAGGGTCTACACATATGGTCTAAGCCCCGTGAAGATATCTCAAACCGTTCTCTAGGTATAGCCATTTTAATGAAATAGGCTACTTCCGGGTTTGACGTTTTGATGCCCCCTAGCGACCCTGAATCGAAATTTCTACTTTTTTTCAATGAATATTTACATTCACACTCTACAGAATTCATCAGCGTTGGTTTGGTTCAGATCGGGCAAAAATCCAGGGACTAGTTCATTTTTTATTTTTTTCATAAAATGCAAATTAGCGGAAAAATTTGCATACCGGAAATGAAATCGGAGATATACGTTTTTTAAGTTTTGAGCCAATGATTACACTGATATAAGACACTTGGGTGTGCGACAAACGGTTTAGGAGTAACGAGCCCAAACGCGTTCAGCATCGCTGTAGCGCCACCTATGGGCCGATATGGCTGGGTCACTGTATCTGAGTAGCCTGCACAGATACAACCAACTGACCAAGCCTCAAGTTTCTACGACTTACGGTTTGGGCTGGGCGACCGGTTTTAAGGCGGAAAAATAATAATAATAAAAATCCTTACAGAAACAATAGGTTTTCAGCACTTCGTGCTCGAAACCCTAATAATTCAAAGTTGGTTGGTGTCAGGTAATGGTATCATAAAATACTGCCTGCAGGCATAGCCTTTATCCCCTAGCAGGATTCCATCATAGTCACCTATATAATAGAAAAATGCAGTTCTGTTAGGCCCAAAATTAGTAATCCAGTTAGTTTGTAAAGTCTATTTGACTTGCCACGTCCAAATAATGTGCATAACTCTCCGATACTTGAGTCGTGAACAGAGCCTGGCCATTTCGCCACCAGATTTATAATGTGGAACATAGTCACACACCATCTAAGAGATGTGTTGTATAATTGAATACATTCCCTTGAATAATTATCAAACTAAATGTTATGAATGTTTACTGGCATGGTCATTTCATAATCTTTATGATCAATTATAATGTACCTGCAATAGAGAATTTAGAAATTG